>NW_020450196.1:4166223-4213888 GCF_003343035.1 Apteryx rowi | reverse complement strand
GGCGCGGCGCGGTGCGGCGCGGCGCGGAAGATGGCCGAGTCCCCCGAGGAGGTGGCGGTGCTGGTGCAGCGGGTGGTGAAGGACATCCGCAACGCCTTCAAGCGCAACCCCCACATGTGAGTGCGGGGGGCCGAGCCGCCCCGGCTGCCGGTAACGGCCGTTGGCGCCTCAACGGCCGCGCGGCGGAGCCCCGGGGAGGGGGGCGTCTCGGTTGCGGCGCCTTCCTGCGCGGGAACGCACGGCCGTTACCGGCGCGCCGGGCGGGGCCGCCCTGCCCCCCTTCCCCCTCGCTTCCCGGCCACGCGGCCGTTGAGGCGCCAACGGCCGTTCCCGGCAGCCGGGGGGGTCCTGCTGCGGGCCGGGGGTCGGGACCCTCCGGGGCAGGAGCTGGTCACCCTTTCTATCCGGCATACACCCTTCAGCCTGCTGCCTGATTTAAGGCATATTTGGGAAGGGCTGCGGTTAAATGAACGTTGCTTTTAATTTCAGATGTCTTCCTTAACGTATGTGCTTTAACAGGGCAGGCTGTTAATAACTGATGTGCTCTTTGCTGTCTTTATTGTTCTGGATAAAAGCAAATGCTTGTCCTGGGGTTTTTTGTAACTCTTCGATGCCGGTGTGACTGGCACTTTGTGCAAACCGTAGCCGTGATGGTGTTTGTGGTGAATTGCACTTAATAGATCTGCAGTAGTTTGATCATCATGCTGTACAAATGAGGTTCATAAATAAAACAGGAGAGTGAGTACTTATTGTTCTAGTCATGGAAACCTACAAAGTCTTTAAAATTTGGAAGCAATAAGTATCTTTTTAAACACAAACCCTTAAATGAACTTCACTTGAATTGGAGGTCTACCACTGTTAAATTCATAATGCAGCTGAGAGCGGGCTGATACTGCATGTAGATGAATCAAGCATGCAAAGCCCCCTGAAGATAGCAGGAATCTGTGTGCATTATATGTCACAGGATTAGCACTGATGGAAGCAAATCTCAGAATTCAAACCCACTGAATTGCATCTTTGTACAAATAGTGCACGTTCTTGAATAATACTGTCAAATTTGCTATATCTTTGTGCTGTGTCTCTTAATGAAGATTCTGGTGCTTTTCACTGTGGATTATTTTGAAAGAATCAAGATGACTGTATAAATAGGAACTGCTTTTACTGTCTTTTGAGAATCAGGTTAATCTAACAATCTGGGAGTCAGAAGGTCTGCATTTTATTTTCAGTTCTATTACTGACCAGTTCAGAGTTCTTCATTTAGGTACCTCCCCTGTTTCTGTGTCTGTTTCCATCCTATGTTGTTTCAAGATGTAAACTGTTTGGGGAAGCAACTTTCTAACTGTTTATGTAGACCTATTGGTTATGGCAAATGAGATAGCAGATAACAGATAATAACTTCATAATGTAAGTGCAGTATATTTGTGTTGGGCAAAAAAGCTGCAGTCTCTGAGGTGGTAGCCTGTTATTTCCATAAAATGGTGTGCTAAGCAATTATTTAGGGAATTTTTACTGACACTTTTTAATTTAACACTTTGCATGAAGGAGAGGACTGGAATGAATATTCTCAAGTTTCTATAAATGTAGCTAGCAACTTGGGTTGGTGGTCAGGTTTTAAAATACAGCACGTGGATGCTGTCAAAAAAGAACTGCATTTTGCCATGAAGCTTCTTTTTTAGGTTGTGGGGCATAAAGCTCTGTAAATAGCCAGAATTTATGAATGAACATCCTGATTCTTTTTAGTTCTTACTCAGTTGCAAACACTGTTCACTGGTAGCAGATTTTGAGTTTGTGTTTTTGAGGAATATGCTGAAGAATATGTTGCTGATTTCTTTCACAGATGCAACATAGAAGATAAAAGTAGGTCGCAAGAGTTATGCGCTCTGAGGCTGATTCACTGTGTCATGCTTAGAGTGAGGAAGCATGTACTACTGTTAGTTTATCCCTCAAGTAGAAAAAGTAGGGGAATTCTGCTTGCTGCATTACTGAACTGAGGCTTTGAATTGGAATTATGTATGGCTGGTATGGTCTATATACAGCACATATACAGGCCCTCTACTGTTATGCCCCCTGGGCTCTAGGTTGCAGCCCTGCTGGCCAGACATTTTCTTGCATCTGAGAGACATCTTATCTTCCTGTTGTTGGCCAAGACAGTTATAATCAGTTGCGGTTCCTGGCAAATGTTACCCTCTTGAGTGGCCAGTTTGTGTCATAGGTCCAAGTTTGAGTTTTTTTATGTGGCATGCACCTGACTCCACTGAAAACAAGTGGTCTGCCAGGCACATGATGCTCCTATTCAGTTCTCTTACTCCTGCTCTCATCTCTGTTATAGCATTTGTTGTCTCTTGTCTTTCATTCCTTGTTTGCTTGCCCCCTTTACATCTAAGGGAATGGACTTTTTCTCCTGGCAAGGTCTCTGTTTTCTAGGGTTTGAAACGGGTGTAGTCTTTCATCAACACTAAAAGCAAGTAAAAATACAGCTTTAGGCTAAATAGAATATTGAGTTGTTGTTTCTCATTTTTTGCTTTCAATTAAATTTGGAGCAAGAAGGTGCATCTTTTTGAGGCAAGCTTACTTCTAATTAAACATACAATACAACATTCATTTTGCCTTGTCTCACTGATAGCTCCATCTTCAGAGGAATAATAGTGTCAGCATGCTAGTTTTCAATTTTGTAAGGTTGTGAAATTTTTTGCAAGATGTTTTTACCCAGTTCTACAAGCATAGATCTTGATAAAATCATTTACATGAGTGGGCCCAGTGGAACTAAATGGATTGCCATCAGTGAGCAGATCAATGCTTACTTATGTTCTCAAGAGCAGAACCACCTTTAGGAAATGGTGCAGCAATTCCAGAAATTACAGAATGCCATTACTGTTCCAGGAAACTGGGAATATTTTCAATTGTAAAGAAAAAAACAACATGTTGTTGTTGGGGTTCTTGGTTTTGTTTTTAAACTTTTCTTTTGCATGTGAAGTCAGAAATGCAGACTGTCGTAAAAGCGTATGAATTTGATACGTGTAATTGGAAAGATGATCTCGTAGATGATAGCCTGGCATTTGAGTACAAAACCAGAGGACACCATTTCTAGTTTGTCAAAAAATATTAATGTCAGCTTGGCTCGGTTCACTTTTTCTGTCTCAATTCACCACATTCTTAATATGGTAAAAATACCACACTTCATTTGGTTAGATTTGAAAATGTGAGTCAGTGTGTCTCCTGGTGTGATTAAAAATGTCTCTGCTGGGGACTCAGAAAGAAAAATACTGTAACTGCTTTCTTAAGTTTTTACTGTAGCTGAATATGAAATTCTTCTTGCCAATTTACTTTTTTGAGACTGTTTAGTAGCTTTGTAATACATTGTTGCTTCGAAATATACCAATACTAAGTAAAAATAATTTGCTCATAATAATTTGCTTATAATAGAGATAGGGCTCACCAGTGCAGAGCTTTGTTATTACAGCAAAAGTTTGAGAATTAAAGGAAGATTAATATGACAGCAAACAATAGTAATCTTTTAGAGACTGAAGAACTAATAGCTACAGCTTCTTTAGAAACAAATAGTGGCAAAAAGTACTTTGGATTTCAGTAATATCTCACTGTTTCATTTGTGGAAGAGATTTTGGTTGTCCCACTAAGATAATCACTAATCATAACTTGCAAATTCATTTTTTATATGATGCACTATACAATAATGGGAAGAAAAAGTTTCAGAGTTTGGATTTAGGTCCCCTCTTCCTCTCAAGTGTTGAAAATTCATTAGGTGTGTAGTTTTGTCATGAGACTTATTTTAAGTTAAAAATATAAACCTCTCAAGTGTTCATGCTCTGTTAGAAGATCTTCATAATTACCAGAATATTTAACTACCTAGGTCCGGTCATCTTTGTCAGTACGATAATGTTTGAACCATATCAATTGATTATACTTCATTCAAATTTTAACTGTCTCCTGACCATTAGTTAATATCCTCTTGCCTATTCTTTGAGGTGAAGTATGGTCATTTTAAAGATGATCTTCTGGAAAAAACAGACAAGGTCCCTTAATGTTGAGATCCCGAAAGTTGAAGACCCATCATGATAACCGCTCCCTAACAATACTGTAATATTATGTTTATTGTGAAAGAGGGAACTTTTTGTGTCATCAGAGTTTTAAAAGTTCAAAGTAGGTTGGCTAGAGTTTAGTTTGAGGTGGGCTATTGAATGGCTAGGTCACCAGGCTGGGGCTCTTGAAGCATATGCTGCAACAACTTATCGGTATTGATTTGCCATGGTTAAGACTGTAACTGTGAACAAGGTCTGGATTGTGCAGCTCCAGGGTCTATGGACTCCACATTCTTGGACATCTTCCCCAGTCTCAACACAGGTTGAAAAGGCTCTGTGACTACAGTAGTCTTCATGAGAAGCTGATTCTTCTGAGGCTAGCCTTAGTTAAAATCTTCCTCTTAGTTTTGGCTGCCTCCAGGATGTATTTTAGGAACATGAACTAGAGTGGTATCTTGATCACCTGAAAATTTGCAGATAATTAATGCAGATTTTGGAATATGATTGTGTTACTTGCTCTTAGGAAAATAGTGTAAAAACACCAACAGCATCCTAAAATTCAAGAGGCAGTATCAGAAAACCGGGGAGAGATATTAAACCTTATTTTCACAGTAGATGGTGCCTTGGCTAATAGAAAATACCAGAGAGCAGCTGCCAATCATTGTCTCCTACAGTAATGCGAGCAGCTTGTATCTGTCACTTGACCTAAATGKAGTCATCTTCCGTCCTGCAATAGGTTTGTGCCTGGTCATATGACAGGATTGCATACCTTCTGTCACATGACCAGAGGCTTTTTGCACACAATTAAGCGTATTTCAGTCGCATAATTTTATAGGCGCTAACAGTGTGACTGGTGGTGTCTGCATACCAATCCTGCTGCAGCTGTGTTTTTGGGTACATGATGGGGGAGAGGCTGCAGGTGCTTTCAAGCTATGGCTACTAAGCTGAAAAAATGAATGATCTACCCCATTATTTGCACCTTTTGCAGGACTGAAGCCCCTTCAGGAGCAGTCAGCTGGGAATAGGTGGTGGTTTGGATGAATTGTTTTGGTAAGCCATAAATTAGGCACCCCACCTTAAATAAATCCATTCTTCCTCAGATATTTTACATTGCAAATTCTATTCTTTCTCAGGAACTAAATGCAACAAATGGTTTCTGAGCTACCCATATCATCAAAAACAATACTAAAGTATTCTAGACAATGTGTCTGCTTAAAGTCAAGTCCTGATTTCCATCTTGGGATAAACTGAATAGTTATCAAATGCAGTTCAATGCAGAAAATAGTTTATCATCATGAATTTCATTGTCCAGCAGTCTACATCCTCTGTCCACTTGGATTTACTGAATGAATTGGGCTGTTTCGGACTGACTTATTGGCTCTGTACAAACCCTACCTATTTGTCATTATGGCATATATAAAGCAATCTTGTGAAATCTAGCTTGGCTGAGTCAGACTTCTTGCATTTGGAAAGAAGTGAAGATGTGGGTGTATAGTTTTTGTTTTGTTTTGTTCCCCCCMCACACACACACGTTTACCTCTCATATGTCTGTGTACGAGCATGGGCTGGTAAATTTTCATGATCATTTGCAAAGTTAATTAGCAAAGTTGTGGGTAACTGTCTTCATTACTGCTGAGAATCGGTATGTCCCTGTATGCAAGGGCAGACACAGGTTGTCCAAGGATGAGGTTTAACATTCATAAATGAAAATGGAGCCAACAGTGAGTACAAACCTCTGGATATAAGGTGTCATCTTGAAAAAAGCAATCTGGAATGTCATTTTAGGTCTAACCTGACTAGCCTTCTGAAAAGCCTAAATTATTTTGAGTGGAGCTGCAGAAGTGAGGGTCTTGCTTTGATACCATTTGCTTATAATTGGTGGAGCAGCTAAATGTTTGCTTTCTTCTTTCTGATCTCAGATGACAAGAGATGGGTAAGGGACTTAATATGTATTTGGAGAAAGGGCCAAGTGGTTTGTATGTACCTTACTTAAAGTTACTTTTGCTTTTTGTGGCTTAAGATTTATGTTGCAGTCTGACAGAATAAATCAGTTTTCTGAACAGGCAGATACGTTCTTAAACAAGCACATGGTGTCACTTTACTTTTAATTAGCTTAGTAATGAGGACACAGAATCCAATCAGTACATTTAGATTATCCAGTAACAACATAAAATCAAATTCAGATTATGGGGTTGACACTTCGAGTGCATTTCTAGACCTTGTGCAAAGAAAATATAAGGTAGAGAATTTAGTGTCTTTCCATCTGAGATAATAACAGAGTTTTTTTTTCTGTCCGAGATCTGATAAGCTCCCTCCACAGCAACAGAATTTTTCCACTAAACAAGAGGTGATGGTGAAATCATGCATAATAGAAAGTACAGAATAATGCTGCGTTTTGTCCCAATGAATGTGATTAACTGACAGTCTCTGTCTAGTTTTAGGAAGCTAGTAAGAGCCTCTGTTGCAACATTCACATGTTAGAGAAAGGCAAGGAAAAAGTTTTTTTAAAAAAAAAAAGTCCTTTTGAAACTAAAAAGCTTGAGTTTCTTCTGCTTTGTTTGCTTGTATGAATTTCTGTGGCCGTTGTTGTCTGTTATGTAAAGGTTTGGTTAAAGCTCAGAACGTTGTAACCTTTTATTAAGTTGCAATCTAGTCAAACTGGCCTCTCTGATTCAAATCTTCCACTTGTTCAACTGGATGCCTTGCATAGGAAAAGGAAAAATGGGAGTTGAAATGTGTACGTGTGGGAATGCATACCTTGCTTTGTGTGTTGTTAACAGTATGAAAGAATGTGATTTTCTTTTGCATGGTCTTTGGATTTAGAGCAATTTGTCACACATCCTCTGCTTCACTGAACACATCTTGATAGCTTCTGGTCAGTCAGGTGACTGTACCAATTAATGTGCCCTGTTTCCATTGTGGTAGCAGTTGTTACAGCTCCATCACATCTCCATCACAAAATGAGTTATTCATGTTATTTCAACTGGGTTAAAGTAGTTAGGTGATAAACTAAAAATACAGAAAAGGGTCTTCCCCGGCAGGATCTTTCAGGAAATGTGATATAACTTTTCCAATTAATTTTAAGGTAAGAGTCAGAATCAGCGGAAGCAATCTTCTTAGAAAACATGTAAAGGATTTAAATTCATGTTTGCACATCTATTGCAGCAATTACTTTCAGAGTTTTCAGCATATCTTAAAATGTTCCTGTTTTTTCTATCAGCAGAGCATTGGGGAACTAATATAAGTTGTCCTAATGGCTCTTAATTGAAAACCACAATTAGCTTTTATACTGTATCTGAATAAATCATGTAGATATAAAACACATTTTTTTTCTCAATTTAAATCTTTATTCATGCTTTAAAACGTGAATTATTTATTTGCCAAATTAATTTACTGCATGAGTTTTGCAGAAGAAGGCCTTTTTGAAAATGTATTTTATAGCACTTGCAGTCCAGTAAAAATCAAGGGTGACTTGAAGATAATGAGTGAGCCTTAAGTAAAGGCAAGGAAAAAGGTGATGGGCCAATGGGGTGGGAAGAACTGGCACTCTGTTATGTTGAGAAGCATACTTGGTGAGTACTGTAAATAAGTTTAACTATATTTCTTTGTGTTTTTGAAGAGATGAAATTGGATTAATACCCTGTCCCGAAGCCAGGTATAACCGGAGCCCTATAGTCCTGGTAGAAAACAAGCTTGGTGTGGAGAGCTGGTGTGTCAAGTTTCTTTTGCCATATGTCCACAATAAACTTCTCCTCTACAGACAAAGAAAACAATGGCTGAACAAGGATGGTAAGTTACTCAGTTGCAAAGTCTTATGTGATTCTACATACACAATCTTTTTTACTTTTTGTGACACTACACTGACCCTTCGTAAGGTCAGTTTAACGTGTTGTGCAGGACATCATGGTGACCTAAGCATGTTGCAGTGCTGCTGTGCTGAAAATGCAAATCCACTCTCTCTTGCCCAAGTTGGAATAGTTAAAGGGAGATTTTTCCCTTGAGTGGTTTAGGAAAATAACGTTTCTGTCTAAAGAAGGAATTTTGTCCTGCTTTCCAGAGTCAGAAGGACAGCTCTGGTGATGTGTGAATCTAAGCAACAAGTGTGACATTTTTCAGATTTTGGGGTCCCAGAAATCATGTGTCCAAGCAATGTGGTAATTGTAAAGCCTTTTTTTGCCCCCCTTTATCTTTTTTTTTTTTTTTGCTTTTTAATTTGTTTTACTTGCATGAAAAAACTTGTGTATATGTTTTATATTTGGAAAGTTATTTAATGAAAAATGTTGCAAAGTTCTGCTTCATTTGCAGAGCATCACAAGAAAGTTGGAAAGTTTTTTCTCAGAAGGAATTGATAGATCATTTATTAAAATTTCCTCTGTGGATAAAAATAAAAACAGTTTAATAGTTTATCTGGAAAGCTTTTCATGAAGTCATAAGATCATACTGAGTACTTGCAAATGAGAACCAGGAAAGAAAAGAGATCAATATGGAAAATTTTTTTAGTTTTGATTCGTGACTGATACACATAATGCTTACTTCATGAAAGTAAAATAATTAAGTAGATTAGTGACCTGGATCTTAAAAAAAAAAACCCCAAAAAACTATTGATGCTAAGAGCAGGAAGAGAACCTCAGCAGTGCAGACTTTTACATAGGTGTTCAAACAGTAATCTGCAAGAAAAACAGGAATTGGCAGTGACCAAACTTGTTGTGAGGCACCTGAAGTAGCTAAGTGGAAACAATTGTTAACCTCAGTTGCTGGGACACAGCATTTGCAGAAGTGATTATAAGCAAGTGTGACACCAGATATATGACTGCTTACAAGGTATTCTTTTTGTTTAACGTAGGAGTGAAAAAGGGAAACTAGTTTCTTAGCTCATGGCTACAGGTCTCTTCTAAGCAGCACTCAGCCTAAAAATATATTCTTATTTTAGACTTCTGTCAGGTTCATGTTTCTAGTGTTTGTTCATGTTCCTTCTAAGGCTTCTTTCTAGTGTCTTTCAGCTGCTAGAGCATTACTCCTGTTTTTGTGTTCCACAAATAGGGGCATCTCTTATGTCAGAGAATACCCAGTAACCACGCACACAGTTCAGCTCTTTAGTATATCACATGCACTTGGATTTTAGCTAGAGGCTGTTACTATATCTTAAATTTTTTTGTTTGCATGAAATTAATGCATAAAGCACTGGATGTGTGCATTGTGCATGAAAATGTCTGTCTCAGACTATTTAGCTTTCTGCTTGCATTATGCACATACTGAAACTGAGAATCTAACTGCACAGCACACCATTCTACCAACAGGTATTTGTCTACGCTTTTTTGTGTGTGTGTTTCTTCCAAAAGCTTGGAAAATGTAAATGCTGCGCAAGAGTGAATTTAAGATGCCAAACTGTTACACTAATTTTTGTTCTAATTCCCCCCTTGGAATGTGCTCAACAGCCATCATCCATTAGGTCATGTTGATTGCAACTACAGCAAATGGTATTGGCCCAAAGGCAGCCTCCTTAGTTGCTGGATTCCAAGGTCTTGAGGAATTTGTAGGTTAAACAGTAATGTTTTAAATAATGGAACGCTAGCAGATATCTGATGTGTATTTGAAAACATTGATAATATGAATCTAGTCATCATAGAATTAGCATGCTGTGTTATCTTGAATAGATGGGTTTTGAGAGGAGAGGTCTGTGTAGGTTGGGAAAAGAGGCCTGGCTGGTAACATCTTCTTGATATAAATGCCATGTGCTTTACTCCTGTTTACTCTTCTGCCTCACTTTAAGTGGGTAAAGCCAGTTGTGCACTTTCCAATACTGAAGTGTAGTATAAGGGACAGTCAGATGGTGTTAGTCTACTCTGGGAATGTTAATTTATTTGCAGACATACACAAGAAGCCTCTAGCAAAATTTATTTGAGCATCTTGTATATTCTGGACAACATAGAGAAAGAAGATTGAGGTCTTCAGTAAATCTTGGCAGGGGAGCATTCTTAAGGTAATGAATGTTGCCTCCTTTAGTTTGTCTGAGAGTAGGGCCTACAGTTATTAAACTGACTTTGATTCCTTGTTACAAGCACTAGGATACACAAGCATTTTGCAAAGAATAGCATTAAATGGCAGAGAAGGCTCAGAGTGTGAGTATGAGCATGCTTACTTTCTTGTGGGCAGGGAGAGGTCATACATTGGAACTTTGTAACCTGATTGCAAGCCAGGTTATGATACAGAGGAACCCATATTGCTGGTAACGTACAGTCTACCAGTGCCTGCTGGGTACTCAGTGCCTGAGAGTTGCTGGAGCAACAAGGATCTGTCCTGATACTTGAAACTGATTCCGTATTCAAAAAGTAATTTAGGAAAGTTGAAATATTTTCATGTAGTATTTTATATGACTGACTTATTGATTGTCTGAATTTTCTTTATGCTTAACAAAATATTTTTCTTGGGTTTGCCCATGTGGTTTGCACAAGAGAAGGTTTACATCATGCCTTTGTGTGATTGCTTAGGGAAAGTGTTTTCTGGACCTTAAGTGTTACATTTGTCCCTTTATTGTTTTCATATTATATATTTTATTGAACATTCTTTCTCATTATAAAAATCTTCCTTCTTTAGAAGTCTTTGTTCTTAGGGATATGTATTTCTAATGCAAGCAACTCCTATTTGTACTTGGTCTATAGATACAGTGGTTTATGTTTAGACATAATAAGACCTGAATCTCTTTGATAACTGCTACCAAGTTACTGCTGGTGTACTCAGTTCTGATAGAAACCAGTAATTGTGTTCTAATTGCAAATTCAGAGTTTGTGATGCATACAATTATAAAATTCAGTAAAACCTTTAATATAGGGAATAGAAATGATGTTGACTCTGATAAGTAGTAGAAGCAAATTTTAATATTTACAGAGCAAAACTTGCTAAGACAGACAGTCAGAACAACATTTTTTCATGCAGTGGTTTTTGCACATCTGAGATAGAATACAGAACCTTGCAAGATGTATTTTGATTATGCTGCAGATCTGCATGGAAATTTTTCATTTGAGTATGAACCATTACAGAAATGTCCTGCCTGAGGAGCTGCCATACAGCGAAAACCTTTTCTTTGCCTCTAGGTGAAATTTAAACCATTGAGTCAAGGTTTGTTTCATTCTTGCATTTASAGGAAGGAGGCAACTAATAGTTCTTATTTAGTGAAAAGGCAGGTGGATTGTAATTCCCTGGCACCCTGCTCTGTTTATGCAGGTTGGGGTACTTTGTTGCGGTGACACTAGCAATGACTGCAGCAATCAGCACCTGCCTATTCTGCCAGAATGGCAAGCGTGCTTTAACTATTTGGAAAATATTTCACTCATCCTACACCAGGCCAGAGGCTCTCAGAGGCTTTCCTGTTGAAATGCAGATCACAGAACTGTATCACATAATAAATACTGGAGCGGTGTGAAGTTCAGATTTCTGCCTGATTTGTTGAGAGTTGTTTCTCTTTCTTCTTTTAAAGAGAAACTCCTTTCTCATTTGTTACTTTAATTACAAAACTCAGTGTAAAATGTGTGAGAAGAGAGGATCTACAACCTTTTCATGTCTGTTGACATTTTCGTGTGTCACTACTATAAAATACTATAAGGATGTCACAGTGTTGATAACCTCTTTGTAAGGCAATCTATAGCTAATAGCATTTAGTATGCCTTAGCCTTAAATGAGTTCCATATTTGATAGAGAGTTTTAGCAGAAACGGAACTATAGTGGTGGAGGGAATGAAGGCAGAGGTTTTTCTCGGGTGGGGTTACAGAATTGTTTTTAACGTAGTTTAAATAGGCATAGTCTGCTAAGATATATTACCTTTTCATACATTTGGAATATAGTATCCTCAAGGATTTTCCTCAATATTTCTTTTCATAGACATAACTCCTGAGTACTTGGAATTTTGCACAGTAGTTGTATTTTTCTGAATATAATGAGAAGATAGATTTGATTATCGCTGCTGCCAAACTCAGTTGCATATTCTGTTGATACTTGTACCTGTGTTTGCAACTCTAGTCTCCTGTTAACTCTTTTGTGTTGTTTGAATTACTGTAAACCATTTTAAATATAAAAGAGAGGAAAAACAGGGTCCTGATTCAAGCATCTGCTTTCAGATTTGACATTTGATATCTTTCTGGCAGGATTCTAGAAGAAGCGAGTGGTTTATTGTCTTCCATTGATAGTTTACCATGACAGATGTTTAATCTAGTTATGGTTTGTTTTGTATACTTCAATAAGAAGGTGTTTTGGAATACAGAATCATAACTAATTTCTCTTGCTATTGTTCCCATCAGCCTGAACTGAAGACATTTGGAAATCCTAATTTCAGTAACTTTTCATCCTTTCTCCAACATTTTTAAATTTATGCATATATGTTGTTTGTAGTATTGTCACAAGTTGTTTGTCTGATGGTCTGAAATGAGTACAGATATCTTCATCTTTTTGATGCAGAGTATTCTGTTGTGCATATTGTCAAAATTACATATTTCACTGTCACTTTATTTTTAATTTGCTTCATTCTCTGAAAGCATGAAAAGAATTTGATTTTGAAACTGGAAATGTTATTGTGTAAAAAGTAATTTCAAGATGGACATTGGGCCAGCTGCTGATATCGTTCAGCTGGGGATCTACAAGTGCCAGTTGCTCAAGAAAAAATGAAATAAATGGTTATAGCAGAGGAACAGCATAATGGCAACCTAATGGCCTTGACCCAGATTTTATATACCCATGAGCTGCCTTGGTAGCTCTGTTAGTAAATCATTGAACATTCCTGTTCTTGCAGAACTAGACCATCACCCTTGTGATATTACATTGAAAGTGTTACAGCCCTTTTGTCCCCTTGAGCAACTGAATATCCTTACTCTCTGTAAATCTGTAGTTCCATTTTTACAACATTCCTCTGAAAAGCACACCTGAGTGTGATACACTTACAAAAACAAAAATTTGAATACAGCCATATTTAAAAAGAAAATGAGCTAAAAGCATGCTGACATACGTGTCCTTTTGCAATTGGTGAAATTTTGGTGTACCAGAGGATCCCTATGCTGTGAGCACCCATGATGCTTTATTTTGCTTAAACTCGATCCAGCAGAAAGTGCTTTGGTAATTACAATTAGAAGATATGTGCCATTTTTTGTGATTGTCACAGAAGGAACTAGCTGGCAGCTACTACTGTTGTGTGCCATATCTGACATATGACTTTCTGCAGAAAAAGTTGCTACAGAGATACAGAGGTTACTAAAATTGTGACATTGTGACATCTCTGGCTCAGAATCCACACTTTATGAAATCTTCATCTGCTATTTGTTACAGATAACGTCAAAGATAATAAAACTGAAAGAACAAGGTATTGTTTTGAGTTTTTCCTTTTGTCTGCTTTCTTCCTTTGATAACATTTAGGATACAGTGATTTTTTTTCCAACATTTCTGTAGTGGGAAAACAGAAGAAATGGTAGACATGCTTCTATTTAAATTGAGCTAAGTTTGATGCTCTCCCTGTCCTTTGACGTTAGCAGAATAACCATGTAAGCTGGGAGTCATGATGTAGTAGGATAATCAAACTATACCCTTCAAAGTGGAGTCATGCAAGCTATCAAAATTATTTTTAAAAAGTATTTGAAAGACACATTGAACTAGGCTGTAATAATGTTTCACTTAACATAGCTTGTCTGCCATAGGATAGACACTGATAGTACCTAATAATTACTAAAACCATTATTAAAGTTACAAAATCAAACACTCAAAAGCTAAGAGTTCTTTTATGTCAGAGTCTGTGCTCTGATTCCATTCTTTTTCTCAGCATTCTGCTGGTTGTCCATTTTTTTGTTATCCTGCATTTTGCAGTTCCATTGACTGCATACCTTTCAGCTGTAATAAATGAAGAAGGTCCTGCAGACAGATCTCCTTTATTTTACTGTCCTGTTGGGTAGATATATCCATGGTTGAGCAGAAGCATTGGAGCCTTTAGGTGCAGTCTACAGACTTCTTGGCAATGTGAAAAGTAACTGGAAATATAGTTCAATATATTGCCCAACAATGGGAAGTGTTAATGAGCCTAGATTTGGTGCTCCAAATGCTTTATTATTTGTTTTAAAGTATACTAAGCCAGCAATTTGCTAGTAGTTTAGATTAAACATAACTTAAGCTTAAGATGCATGTGACTTTTGTCTTGGAGAAAAACTAATATTAAAGGTTTTTTTTTTTTTTTTTAAATAATCACCAGTTGGAGAGACGATTGGCTGAATGGGGTAAAAATGGAATAGCCCAAATTGTTTAGCCTTGCTTTCCAATTAGCAACAAAGATTGTAATCCCTGAATTCTTCCCTACAAGAAACTGTCAGTTGCCATATTGTAGATACTGTGAATTTGATGTAAAGAGGAAGATTTATATTACCTTGGAAGAATTATTATTAGTTCTTGCTCCATTGCATTTTGAAAGACAGAAAGCTTTCTATGTGTATGTCTTGTTTGTGACACAAGGTAGTAATAGTGGAATACTCAGAGAATTTGGTTATGTGTATGCATCATATCTGCAATTGAGAGTTCTTAAAAAGATGAAATAGCTACTAATATTTTGAGAAGATAAAATAGAAAATGTACACAAAACAACCAGAGCTCACAATGTAGTATATTTTTCTCATTATAAAACTAGTGCTGCTTTGTAAAATGTTGCCCCTCAGGCTTTTTTTTGTTTAAAATTGAAACAGTAGCCAGTAAAACACTTAATAGATGCTTAATTTAAATATGTGAGTAATCTTGGAACTTTCATTTGGTCAATTTATCTGTTTAAATAGGTGTTTAATCTGTTTAGTAGGTGTTTAGGTACTTTGCTGGTTCAGGGATGGGTAAGTCAAAGAATTTTCATTGTATGTTTAGGCAGCATCTCACAAGTTACAAGCATTCTATCACGTTAGCAACATTCATGCCCTGGCAACAAAGAGATTTTCAAAAGGGAATGTTTTATTACCGGGAGTGGGGGGAAGCCCTTAACTACAAAACGTGAAATACAAATTTGAATTAATTCTTTCAGGTAATTTTTTCAAATATCACCATAACAGCTAAGTATAAAATTTGCCCACCGCCCCGAAGTTCTTTTTTACTGCAGTAATATAACAACATAACATGTTTTCCTAAGCGGGAACATCATGGGAAACACAAATTACTTTGTTGGACGTGTATGAACAATTAGTCATACAGAAATATACTGTAAGTATATTAAGTGGAAAGGTGTTCCACTTTTTGGCCTATTTCTTAAATATTGGCTAACAACTTATTTTTCTGGAAAACATCTCAGTTGAAAGATACATGATGTCATTTTTCTGTGCATTTTGCATTAATATGCTCCGTTATTGTTTTATACTGTCAGTGGATTTTTTTGCTTTGATTTTACAGTCATATTAACTGAGCAACAAGAGATTTAGTTCCATGAGACATCCTCCTTTTCCCTTTTCCTTTTTTTCCTTAAAAAGTAGTGCAGTGACTCCTGTCTGCTGGAAATCACATGGAATTTAGTGTGGTCTATTTAGTATCTTAAGTGTAGGATTAGCGAGAAGGAATCTGACCAAACATTCTTGGCAGTAAAAGCCTGGATAATTGTGTTCAGCTTTGAAGAAAGCTTTGTCTCATTATTACTTAATCAGAAAATTACCATATAAATTTAAGAATTGTGACTGCAGAGACAGATTAACTGAGCTGATTTTTTGTCTCCTGAGAGTAGAGGTTAAGGAAATAAACTTGACATACTGAAGGCAGTCAGTTGTTTTATGTTGAAAAGCCTCATGCACTATACTTTTTACTTTTGGAATCAAACTGCTTGATTGGTGTGGAGGAATGCAGAGGGAAAAGGAGAGGCTAGGTTACAATGGTATTACTCCTCCATTGTCAGCCACCACATACCTCATTCTTGGTTCTTAAGACACTGTTAAAATTTGTGTAATACATATTTACAGTCTGTGCTGTACTTAAAGGGACATAAATATTATAGACACTTCTGTTAGTTCTTTATTTGGTGAATTAGTCATAGTACCTCAATGTGAAGCAAGGCAGTCAGTTCAGAATGAATTGAAAGTATTGTCTGTTACATAGCTATGCAGCCAGATAGCTGAATTTAATCCGTGATCCTTATTCATGGTTATAGTGTTTCATTTGTCTAGATGTAGTTTTTATAATATATTTACTTTTTGTAACTGTACAGTGTAGAGAAGCCATCTGCAGCTCAAAGTTGTACTGGAATAATAGAGTGTATTTTTTATGTCACTGTCATTCCAAAGTTGTTGAATTTTCTTTAAATAATTCTCTTGTTTATGACTTACACTGCATGTATGCAATTTAAATCACTAAATTCTCAAGGATTCTGTGCAATCTCTGTTCCACTCTGAGAACATACTGTATTTTTGATTATAGCATTACAGGTAAAGGTCGTAAACTTCCAGCTCCAAACTTCTTAGATACGAGAAGCATGACAGCTTGATAGAAGTTCATTATTTTAAACAAGGAAAGGGGAACTAAACTGGCCACATGCTCCTCTTAAACTAAGCTAGTAGTTCTGCTGGAATGAGACTTAGCAGTACTTTACAGAGGTGAGCATCCTAGGTAAGGGAGCCAGTGGAGAAGAGGCTTTCAGGAAGGACAGGAACTGCGGGAATGCAGTGAGAACACCATTGTTATATGTGAATCGCTACTAATCGTTGTGGTTTTTTTGTTTAATCCCTTAGAACTGATAGATATCACGTGTACGCTGCTGCTACTGAACCCAGATTTCACCACTGCTTGGAATGTAAGGTATGTTGTACTCAGCAGATGGCATCATAAAGACCTTGGCCAGCCACCTTAAGTATGAGTCAGCCATAAGCTTTAAGTGGTACTGGGTGACACAGCAACAGCTTTTCAGCTAGGAAGTACTGAAAGTTTTAAAAAATCTCTTATATTCTGTATCTCTCTCAGATAATTCAAACTGCTTTTTTCTTTTTCTTTTTTTTTTTTCCTCTCCTAAGTGCAGGCTAACGATTATATCACTGCATGTGAAAACACAATTGGTTCATGTTTTTTGGATAAGTCACATAGAACTGCTGCTCTTCTCCTGTCAGTTAAGGAAGGCAATTTGTAACCTTTAGCTGGACATACCCTTTTCCCTAAATCATGTAGCACCCAACTGATGTCTGCTGTGTTTTCTCACTGTTCTCATTTTAGCTCTCTTCGAATATTATACCTGAGTCCTTTTGAGATAACTGTTCTATTTACTGCCCTTATCCATGCAGCTCATGAAAGCTAAATAGCACTCAGTAGTACTCTGCCATGTAGATATGCTGTGAAAGAAGGGGAGAAAGATACAATGCTTTATCCTGGACACATTTTGCACCCGCTCCTCTCCTTTTTTTATACCTGTTGGAGTTAGTCTAGCTTCACTATTGCTCATGCTGCAGCACCTTGCTATTCAGAAGTCTTTATGGAAAAGGAGCAGAAATTTACTTTCCTGCTCTTGCCCATGTCCAGAAGTAGCAGTTCTTCACAACCTTGTAATCCCATTGACAGCATCTTATTTTTGTGTAGAGAGCACAGGTGGGGAAATGTTCGCTTTCTCCTACATAGGTAAGGTTAGGGACAGTCTTAAAAGAATAGTTTTAGAGGGGTTGGAGGGTTGGCAGGAAATTACATCTTCGTGTCTGGGAGGGTTCTCAATATTAAAAATAGACTTTTTGCAGTTAAGATGCTCTATTGCAGTAGGAAAAATGAACAAAATGACCTAGAAAGGTGTTATCTCTGGGAAACCATCAGCCCTAGATACAGCAATTTCAGCTCTTCTTTCACGGCTGGTGTAGTTCCCAAGGATTCTGCTGTGACCTTATTTTTCAGTTGTCTCAGGTCTAAGAAAAGGGGTTTGAAGGTGATAACAAAGAACTTACTATCATGAAAAACTGTACCCTTGATACATTGCCATGTAGATATAAAGTGATAAAATTAAATCAGCAGCATGTGTAAATACTAGAGCTACTGTAACAATGTTATCTTGTTGGTACTACTTTTAGTACTTTTTTAAATGGAAATGCATCCACTATATGTCCATCCTTATTAGTCAGGGCTTTTTCTTCTGCTTGACAGCTGAAAGAGTTTGCTAGGGCATACATGAGATGAATAGTTTAAAGTTGCACATGGAATAAAAGTATTTAGGGATATAAATGAGGATTGTTTTCTGTTCTGTGACCTTTAAAGTGTCTTTGAAGCATCTGTGTAGCGTTCAGAGAGAGCCTGGTATCAGCCATTCATCAACAGTTGTGGAATGTACCATTTAGTCTACCCTAACGAAGATTAGGGTAGCTGAATCTAAACCTACACTGGTTTAGGCTGCTGCTGGGAGTTGGCTCTTTTGAAAGCTAGGCACCATTAAGTGGCGTGACCCCAGCTGAAAAACTGCATCCTCTCTTCTGTTCTGTGAAATACCTACTAAATGCTACTTGTCACCAGATTACAGATCAAGCTAGTCAAACATGTCTGGCATACAGGGTCATAGAGTAGAAGACAGACTATGTTCCACACTAATATGCAAGGAATGACCTTACAGTGAGTTAGAATAAGCTGGGAATGTAGTTGTGTGCAATTTGCACTCTGCTTGCAGTGGAATGATTGTTTTCATTTTGCTTAACAGGTCTTTGTTGCATCAGATCTGTCTTATATTCTCCACACACAAATTCCTCATTTTATCTGGAGGGGAAAAAAGTATCATGGACTCTAGGAACCCTAAAAAACAAAAAGTGTAATAATTATTTACCAAAATTCTATAACAACAACCCTTCCTGTAGAGTGCTGCATATAGAGTATAGTATTGTTTCATTTTAGGCTGAGATAATCCCCTGTTTCCTGTGTTGAATTCTCTGCTAGATATTTATGTCTGAGAGCTTCACAGGTAGCAACTGACCCAACAGCATTGAATTTGGAGAGACAGGAAAAGAGTTGTTTGAAAGTAGGAAAAGGAAATCTCTTTGTAGGAGTGGAGATGGGACTCAGCAGAGCAAGGAACTGGAATACAATAAAAGAGGGGAAGGCTGATGAGCACTTGGACTCAGCTAACAATCTCAGGAGGTTTTACCTGGTTAATGGTGCACAGCAGAAGGTAAAACTTAGACTGTGTTGCCTGCTAGGAACAGATGACCTATCTTGATTTTGGTGATACTCTAAACACTTGTAATTACCTAATGTCTATGCCTGTAAAGGTTTGTGCATTATTTATTTATTTTAATTAAAAATAATTGGGAAGGCATAGGAGGGCAACAAATATAACCAGAACCAGGAGAACTGAACAAGAACTAACTGTATGGCATAGCAGAGCATGCTAAGAAATATAAGACATGTAATTTTTTTTAGAACTCGGAGGGAACTTAACCACTTGGAAAAAAGACAGAAACAGAAAATATTGCTTAGTCAACAAAATAACCTGTTTATACTGAATGGGCAACAAGAGGGAAAAACAACATTTGCAGCCATTTATCATTATTTCAGTTATCTTCTGTTTTTGGAAGCTGAAAAATCTTCCAAGCTAAAATGACCAAAATCTTTATGTAAGTGACTGTGAAGGAACTGTCACAGAAATGCTTGCAGAGAACTTCATATATGATTTTTTCTTGCTGATAGAGTTGCTGAAATAAACAATTGATCAGAAGTCAAAGGACATCAGATAACAAGAAGCTCTGAAAGTCAAACATTTTCCCATAAGATATCAGTGACTTAAGATGTCAGTGAAAACTCACGGCAATTGAAAAGCATTTCAGATTATCTTCTATGTGAGCTAGAATTCTGAAAGCTGAAAAATTATCCATGGTTCAAATGGCAAAAAGTGAGCTGAAAATTATATATCCCAAGTTAGATATTCACTTAAAGAGCCTGAAAGTTTATTTGGGGATATATAATACTTTAGTCATGCCTGTGCCTGAAACCCCTTATTTGTGAATGAGAGGATCTCATGTTTAAAGACCTGTTAAGCTAAAAACTGCTTTTCTGCTGTGGCAGTGAAACTGAATCTTGTCTGTAATGTTCCTGAATTTGCTTTAAGTTTTGGAAAGTTGAAGAGTAAATATGCGCGAGACTGTTGTCAGGTAATACTTCAGTATAGGAAGAACAATATTCCCACCAAGAGTTTACATTTTGAGAAGTAGCTGGCCTGGTAATCTCAATCTGTGTTAAATATGTACATGCATTTGTTTTAAATTTTAGAATGATGTAGGCCACTTTTTCTTCGTTTATGTGGTTGATGATTTTTAGCAAAATGTCACCTTTTCCATTGCAGTAATGGGCCAGTTCTTCCTCCCTCAATACTTCCGTTGACTGAGTCTTTCTCTAGGCTGTTTTGCAAAGGCAAAGCACTGAAGCTGTATGGTGCCTGAACAATCTGGCCAATCTGCCATTCCTGACTGATACCTGGATTTTCTGTTGTGCACCTAATAAAAACATCAGTCTACTGGTACTTGATTCAGATAAAAACAAATGTCCCAGTAACTATGTTTTCTGATCTCTTCAGGTAGTCTCTACTGACTTCATTAGAGTTCAGGAGCAAAACCTACTTATGGATTTGTTCAACCATTCATTCAGAAGCAACAAATGTGTCTAGGCTACTGTCCTCCTTGTGTTCTCTGGGATCATCTTTCAGTCAATAAAGGCATTGTATACATGTAATCATTTTCCTTGCATTGAAATAATGCGTTGCTTAATCTTACCATTGCCACCATTAGCTCCTGGGTCAGTGGGTAAGTGCTGGTTCAATTAAAGCAACGCAAATCCAAACCTAACAGAGTGGGTCAGTTTCCTACTGAACACAAATGAATGAACCCTGCACAGTTGTCCAAAACAGATAATGCCAGTAAATATTCACATCAAAAGACTATCTCAATTTATTTGTGCAAGTCAGTCCATAAATTTAAAACCGTATTACATGTTCTGTTTCTACTTCTGGAGGTTCTGGGAATTCCATGTTCCCTGTCTACGTATGGTAACTTTGGAATTTATTGTACCAGCTCTCATCTTCACAGTAGCTGTCTACTAGATTGGAGAATGAGATATGGAGATATGGAGATATGTCTTTGGAGTGCACAGTGACAAGAAAGTATCTAAAAATACACTTGAGAAGGGCAGTAAGAGTTTTAAATTAACCTAGAAAGACAAAGAGGATGTAGGGCAGGGAGTTTCATGGGGAAAAAAAAAAAAAGGAAAAGAAAAGAAAATGTGGACTTTTCACTTTGATAAATTAAATCAGCACTGGATGAACATTAATTTTTGTTAGGGTAAATTCTTTGTTTTATTTTTTTTAAAACGGAAGTTATGTTTTACATGCAAGTACATTTGATTTTCTGGTAAGTTTTAAAGTGTTCTACACACATTTAACATTTTCTCCTTCCTCTAAATTTAGGTATCCTCATACCATATCTTGAACCATACTTAAAATTTGTGTATAGAGAGAAAAAAAGAGGAAAGGAGGAAGGAGGAGGCTGCATGGAAGAATGACTGCATTTCAGGTGTACAGAGTGACCTAAGGCCCTACTTTCAAGTAATATTTAGTCACATATACAACCCTATATTCAGGTTGTTTACCCCCCAAAAGGTAGCTTGTGTTATTGAGATGCTTTTAGAGCATGCAGATAATACAAACACAAATACTCAAATACAGTTGACTCTCTCGATGATTTTTGCTTAGGTTTGGGAACCAAAAGATTGTGTGTGTTCGGGCTAAGATACAGTTTTTTTATTTGAGTTTACTTTTGTTGGGCCTGGTTAAGTGCCTGATATAATGGAATGGGTTAATCCACTGAGGACTTTATAAAAGTCTTGTAGTTTGATAGTGAAGTTGTATTATGCTACAAAGGAAATGCCAATCTATTTGTAACTGGGATTTGTCTTTTGTTTTTGGGTTATATCTTTTATTCATACAAATTTATTTTATCTTTTATAGGAAAGAATTAATACTGTCTGGCACTTTAAATCCACTTAAAGATTTGCATCTTGGAAAACTGGCGTTAACCAAGTTTCCAAAGAGTCCAGAAACATGGATTCATAGGTTTGTTTTTGTTGTCTTGTATTATGTCCCAAAATTTAAACCTTTTTCACAGTTTTTCTTCTGTGAAGGAGAGAGTGATAGGTGAAGGACTTCTAGAATACAGCAGATTCTTTGATCCAGCCATAAAATTGAGTGCTTTGGCTTTTGAAGACACCTTTCTATATTTTGTACTTAAACTAAAATCTTCTGCACCTTTTTATGTTGTATATTTTTAATACAACTTTGGAGGGAGGGGGATTACTCTTCCTAATGGTTTATCATTTCTTGCAGCACCTAAAATTCTCAGTTTGAGAATTCTGATTCAAATAACAGTGAGTATTTGAGCATTGCTGGTTTTTCCCCCCCAATTTAGTGCCATATTGCTTGCTTACAGGCATTCCAGAAAGACAAGGAACTGTTAATTTTTGTAACTGAAGTTGGGCTCTTTTCTATTCCATTATGGTCTTTTTGGCATTGTGAATTTATTTTTGTCATGTCTAACTATGCAATGTCATTATGTCATCACCATTACTGAGCACTGAAATAATAAAGCACATTTTTTGAAAAGGTAACTCCATTATTGCTCAAATGCACGAGGCTATCTCAGTTGTGATTGAGTGTATATAAAATACCTGTAGCACAAATGAGTAAAGTATAGATACATAGTTCAACTTCATAATAAAAATTCCTGGTATATGCATATCTTTTTAAATATTTTAACATGATAATTCATCATTTTATAGACAGCTTTCAAGAGATTTGAATGTAACACATTAGAAAGCAGTTCACAATGTTTACATTTTGTGTGTCCAATGTTAGAACAACGAAAAGTTGATACCCCGTTAAGGGATTCAGGTTTATCAAGAATTAGATAAAGCTTCAGTCTGACTGATAACATACAAATTTTTGGAAGTGGGAGTTACTGGTAAACTCTTCTTTATATGTGCATGGACATAAAATTCTGAATTTTAACATAGAACGTAATACGTTTTATATTACTAAGTTTTATTTACCTTAGAAGCACCCACATAATTTCCATTAATTTCTTTCTTAGTAGTGTTGATATAGCAACAAAGTTAAAGAATTTTTGCAATCTTGACATTTCATTTTGTTGTTCTCCAACTGCTTTTCATCATCTCCAACTTATTCATGCTGCCTGACTGCATTGTATGGAGCAAAAGGAGCATGAAGAAATAATGGGGGGGAGGGGGGTGAAATCTTGCAGTTTGCCATGCTTTAGCCCTACCTACATAGTAGGAAAACTAATTTCAGCATGTAACTCATGCTGAACCTGGTGCCGTGTGTATATTTTGATGACCAATACATTCTTATGAAATTCATCAGAATTGTAAGTTCTTAGTATATCTTTACATCTTAGAAATAATAAAAATTTCTGTCTGTAAGTTCTATACAGTCCTAAAATAGGAATATTTTTACTCCTGTTGTAATTAGTTGCTCTTTCTCATGATTGATCAAAACAAAAAAGGGGATTTGAGAATGGATTTTACGAATGTCTTTTTCAGATTTGGTTGTTCTGAACAAGATTAATAGTACGTGTTAGAAAACAAGATGTGCAAGAATTTTCTTTCTTCATCATCATAGTGGTCTATTTAGTATTTTGTGTCACCATATGCTACCAAATTGCAAAACAGAACTGCAAAAGAATTGAATGGAGCAATTATTAAGTTCAGTAAAATATATTCAAAACTCTTTTTTCTTATACATGGCATGTACACTCAATATTGCTGTCAAAGCATCTGTCACACAGTTTGCCATATGCATTTTGCATTGCATTTTGCAACTCATTTCATAACTTTTTTGAAGTTTTATATAGATCTCGTGCATATATGGTCAGTATATTTACTGATTGCACAATTGTCATCAAGTAATCCTGCATTCATTTACTGTAATTCCAGAAACTGAACCTCTCAGATACATTTTGCCTAAACAAGACATTTCTCAAGCATGCTATATCTTAAGTAATAGAAGTAGGAACATATATAGAGAGAAAGAAAAAATCAGATGTTTCTTTTCTCCAAATTTTTTAGAGCAAAAAATCTCTTTAAAACTTCTGAAATAATATAATGATATTCAATAGGTACCGAACATATTTATTAAAAATCTTCTAAGGTAGTGTTTGACTTTCTTTTTTCCCATGAAAAAGTCTAGAAAGTAGCTCAGACTTGACTTTATATTTTTTGTCATAACTGGAGACTATAAAGTCTGTATTTTTTCACACGCTTCTATATTTCTCATTTATCCAAATTCCTTGTTTTATAAACAATCCTCATTTTAAGAAACAAATAATTTTAGGATTAAAGTAATCTGTCTTTCATTGTCTCTTTTAGTATATGATTTTACCAAAAAATCAATATTAAATAATGTTTATCCTTTTTTTAAAGAATGACTTTCTATTCATTCAGTTTTCCTGCTTAAATGTTTTTAGAATTTCCCATTTCTTGCATATCTGCTTATTGAAGTTCAAAAACACTAAGTGGTCAAGTTTGGTTTAAAGACATTTTTAAAGGGCAAAAATTAAGTCTGCAAAATTACTACACTTCATTTCAAAAAATAAAATCATGTAACAGTCAAAGAGCATGATTTGTTTGGCTGTCTATTTTTAGTTCAAGTGAATGCTATATAGGAATCTAGTGTATGAATGCAGGTTGAACCCACTGCTTTTTATTTCTGCTGAGACTCACAGTTAATTCAAAAATTACATGCTAGTAAATTATCACTATTGTCTTCCAGTTTAAATCTTGCTTATAATAACTGAAATAAAAAAAAACACATTTTAAATAAAACATATAATAATACTAACAAGCAGGAATATTATAAATGCTTTCATGTAAGAGAAAAAGCAGATAGAGTGCCAAAATTTTTTTTAATTCAATTCATCTTAATTTTAAGATTTTTTGCTAAAGGTTGCCACCTTTCTCAAAGCATTTGTTAGCTGCTTGTGAAACTGCTGTGAGCCAGTACAAAATGGGGACAAAATTTAAAAAAAAAAAGATTCACTGTCCAAAGGATGCCCAGCTTTCCAGAGGGTTTCTGGGGGTCCCATAGCCATTTTCTTGACACATGCTACTGCATGAAAGTCTTAATGACTATGATTCTTTCTAGCTTTGTAAAGAATTCACAGATATACATTTTCCGCAGTATTGAAGACACCTCTCAAAATGCAGTTCTCATTTAAAAATTCAACTAAAAATAAATCCAAAATAAAAAGCCATATAGGAATCACTGTTTGTCTTGGTGACTTCAAATCAAATGTATATAATTTGGTAGTAAAAATATTTGTTTCATTTGTGCCCATAACCCTTAAAACCTTCAGTCTTGTTGCACTTTCTTTCTCCTGTTAATGTACAGAAGTTAATTTTGCTTGCTGTGAGTAGTACTGACAAATGTTAAAAGTAAATATGAAGTGCAGTTAAATATTTTTATTGAACCACTTTTTCTGACTCATTTTTTAAACTTTGTTTTAATGCTACAGAAGTCTCTGAAAGAGGCACTTATCAGAAATCTCATGCAGCCAGTTCTAGCAGTGTTTTTCCTAAAAATGCTATTTCCTTTTCTTTTAGTATGCTATAAGTAGCTGTGACAACTTACAGTAAGTGAACAAACAGAAATACAGCTGGAAATGTAGATTACTGTGGAATGTGATTGTAAAGCAATAGCTTTCAGTATGAGAATAGCTCAGCTGATTGTTTACTTCCTTTTTATTCAGCCTCTAGTTACAACTTTACTGAGATTCCTTTATCTGAGCTAAGTTTGCTTGATCAATATAAATGAAAAAACTTTTTTTTTTTTTTAAATTCTGCTCACATCATTAACGCTGTACACCATTTAACCAGACGATGGGTGCTGCAACAACTAATTCAGGAAAACTCCTTGCCCACTCTTGTGACTAAAGGAAATTTGGGAGCAGCACCTGTGGAGAGAATTCACCGACTAGTGCAGGAAGAAATGGATGTCTGCTCCGAAGCTGCTGGGAGATATCCAAGCAACTACAATGCCTGGTCCCATCGCATCTGGGTTTTGCAGCACTTGGGAAAGCTGTCTGTCAAGGTATAATACAATAGTGAATAAAGTTTTTTTGTTTTTAAAAAAAATGGTTTGCCAAACAGGTCTATGGCTTGGAGGGAGAGTATGATTTTAAGTTACCACAGGCAGACAGGAATTTTAAAAAGACCAGGCAAAATACTGCAGTAGTGAGTGCTATTTTGGATTTTTCTTGCTAATGTAGCTTCTGCCCAGCTGTTGGTACTTAGTCTTAATGAATTGGTAGATAGGACTCTGGGAGCTGAAACAAAGAAGGGACAGCTGAACATTAAATCCCTAGTGCTGAACTTGAAGTTCCTAATAGAATAGAAAGATAATTTGTGACAGATACTATTTTCATAGTGTAATGTGATTTCTTGTTGTGCTATCCTTATTCTGCTTCTTTATGGTGTCAGAATATTGAATGTTAGGAAAAAACTGTTGGAGTTTTAGAGAAGAAATAATTGTGCTTGTAACTGGTTTCTTCAGCTCCAAGAGCATCTTTTGGCAGAGCTTGTACTGAGTGCTCTTTCAGTTTCAGCAGGGATGTCTTATGCAGTGGGAAAAATTTCAAGTCACATGGTAACATGTAAAACATTCAGACACCTGTTGTAAGTAGAATTAATTGACATGACATGATCTAAAATTACAGGGGCAGTTTTATAATATTGTGGTTTCTAAGCTGTTAGGTGAATTCACTGTTTATGTTAGGCTGAGGCCATAACTCACTCTTTCAGCAGAAGTTATTGCTTTTTGTCATCATATAAAAATATAGTGGGAGTAAGAGAGGAATTTATAGACAGTTGTTGAGTCTGAGAGCCATTATTTTTATGTTATGGGCCAGCTACTGCTAGGGGTGGGTGTTGTTTTGCTGATGTTTCCTGTTAATTGTTACCTGGCAAACATTAAAAATAATGCTATGAGTTCAGTAGTAAATGGAAAGTATGTTCCAGAAAGTATGTTCTCTCTGACAGAGAGAGCCCAGAATCAGGTCTCATCGATGAAGTAAGTTTGTATGAAAAGGTAGTTATGGAAAATTCAGAAGAATTACAGAATCAGGATGGATTGGAGGTTAGAAATCAGGGGTTAGAGATCTATTTATGTGAAATAGGGACTTTCACATTAATCTTTGCTAGCTCTATTAAAAAGGAAAAAAAAAGAGGGAACAAAAAATGTTAGCACTATTAATTAAAATGCAATTGTTGTATCCTTTAGTTGACAGTAGTTTGAAGGTGAGGACACCACCTTGAGTGCTTTTTACATCTGCTGTTCTGTAATGTTTTAAATAAATGGAAAGAATCACAACTTGATAGAAATAACTCTTCTCAGACTCAGAATTTGTCTGGTGGTTTTATTCATTGGCAGTTGTGAATGCTTTGTATAATGACAGGTCCCAAGCATGGCTGTGAGGAAATGATTTAAATTTATTAGGTCACTCCCAAGTGGCCTTGGCAGCCATCCCAGTTCCCCTACTGGTCTCCTTTTCATCCTTGGTTACTAAGGAAGTGATTGTTCTGTCTGTTTTCGTCCAACTGGCTTTCATACCCTTTGGCAACACTTCACTAGTGTCACTGCTCATGGAATAGTGTGTTTAACCCATTGGGCAGATCCCCCATGTCGATTCCCCATTCTTCCATGACAACACTGATGCATCTCCTCAAATAACCTTGCAATACATGCTTGGGGTGCAGGAAAACTAGGAAACGGTTTGGAACATAAAAGATGATAATTTTGTTGATAATTTTAAGATACAATATTTTTCTAGGGAGCTTTAAAAGACAGAATTAGAAAGTGAGTATTTACCTGATTTGGTATAGGGGAAAAAAACAGGAAAAAAAAGGAATTAAGGAAAACAGGGAAAAAGGACATAACAGATTTTCATAAAAATAGAAAGGTTTCTTCTTGCTTAGTGGGTTTTTTTTGCATCATCAGCCAGTTGTGTGTCTAAATATCTGAAAAGAACTGTAAAAGTCATTGAGACAAAAAACTAGACCTGTGATGAAAAAGTCAGCCAATAAAACAATTACTGCAATTCTTCACCATCTAGTTCTTGAAAGTGTGCCTCAAATTAGAGGACCCTGTATTATTTAAGTCCATGTTCTTCTTACCATACAAACTTTGCTTATAGTCTGATTTTGTTTTTTCTTTAGGCATTTTTATCCCATGTGTGCAAGAAAATAAATGCCCCTCAAAATAATGGATATGTTGTATATTTATTGAAACTTCTCAAAACAGGTTTATCAATTATAAAACTGTCAGGTTGCTTTAGAGGGAGAACTTTTGCTTTTGAGTTTATTTCTGAAAGTTGCTTGAGGTTTGGTTTGGTTTGGTTTTTGTTTTGTTGTTGTTGTTGTTGTTTGTTTGGGGGGGGGGGTTGGTTTTGTAATCCTAGTGGTTCCGGAACTAAAACAGTTTGAAACTCAGTTCAGACTGGGTGGCACTCTTCTCTAGGAAAAATATGTGAAATAAAGGAGGGGAAGGTTAGGCCCTATATGAAGATTTTTTTACAAAATACAAATGTTTCCTCACTCTTACATTAGAGAGTAGAAAGTGTTCTGTCTTGTTTAAGTATATACATCTCAACTTGTTTTTCCTGCAATATTTGAACTGTATTAGCAGGTTTGCATAATTTTTGAATAATATTAATATTCAATTTGTGTTTGTCAAGAATGGATTATTCCAAATCAATCTAATCCTTCTATTATTGGAGTACCTGCATCATAAAAGAATAAAACACTTGACTTCAGTTAAGTTTTTATGTTGTCTGACATGACAATGCCATTAGCTAATGGGGAAAACATGGGCTGGAAGAACCTACTAATGTGTGGGCACATCATTAATTGGAGAACCAGAATTAAGAGTGTTGTACCAATATAGTCCATGAAAATTCAAGCCCATCTTGACATGTTGGAGAAGTTGTTTAGCGGCAAAGCAGGGTGTACTTCAACAAAGATGTTAAAAAAGCTTTCTCTTTAGATGGAAATAATCTAAGATAAGTTTTATTTGTTATGATAAAAGTTTATTTTTTTTATGTTTATAAGTTTATCTGTTTCAAACTAAGGCCATACCTCATCTTGTGAGCTACCCAGAACACATAAGTATGCCATAAGATACAAAGTAAGTTTTTTCCTGTAGTCATTCCCAGTAAGGCTTTGTCTTTTGCTGGAATGACTGGATCACCAAAGCTTCCTGATTTTTATGTGAGAGGAGGCTGACATATTTATCTCATTATTCTTATGAACATTTTTCACTGACTGGGCTCCCTTTTCATTTCCTCATTGTCCCAGACTGAAGAGGAAGTTTTAGGCCGCAGTTTGTGGTGGTTACCACATTAAAAAAGAAAGGAGGAGAGGGAGGAACGGTATAAGAGGGAGCAAAAATCCAGAGGTTTGAGAGAGGTCACACTGAATGCACTTTGCAGCAGGTTACCAATTCCATTATACTCTCTTTACCACCTAAGATAAAAGAGGGTCCTTGGGAGAGGTGTCAGTAATGGAGAGGGAGATGTTTTCATGTTATTTCCTCTTTGATTCATGGAAAAATAACAACCAACTTGCTCTATTTAGTGTTGAAATGGAGATAACTGTTGACTTAAAAAAAATTTTTTTAATGGCATTTTAATTGGATGTCAGCCTTTAGTTGTTTTTGGTTTGGTTTGGTTTTTTTACTTCCAGTTCTTCAAAGCATCTTTCACTGTTACCAAACCTCTGAGGTTCCTAGAGGAGAAGCTTTTTGTTTTATTAATAGATCTCAAGAGATTTGATGGAATTTTTCTGTCTTGCTTTTCTAAAAGAGGTGTTCTAGTTCAGATAAGGGGTGCTGCTGGGAATCCTGTACCCTGTTTTATACAGGCAATTAAAATACATAATCACAGTGCTCCCCTCTAACTTTGTAGCTTAAAACATGTCAGTTAGATCTTGGAATTATCTTATTTATTTGAGTTGCACATTGTGTTTAGCATCAGTTCCAGCGGAATAAGGTTTGTCTGATTTTTCTCATATACCCTTTGAGCCTTATGTTGTTCTTAGTAGAGTCTTAAAATAGTAGTGTTCAGTAACTTCCCAACAGATCTGAAGTTACTGTCTTAAGAGAGAAGCTGGTCACGTGGTTTAAAGTGCAGGACTGAAAATGGAGAGTTTTGGCTTCCTTAAGAGACCATGTGTGGTGTCTTACTTGATAGTGCACATCAGTTTGCTGGTCTGTAAAAGGAAGATTGTGCTGATCTCTCTTGTCAAGACAAAGAAAGCTTGCTGAATTTTTCGGGTAGGAGATGCTATTTATACTGTTTGCATTTGATCTAATACCTTTTAGAATAGGTATGGTTTTATTTCCAGGATGCTGTCTCTGTTGTGCTCAGGAGAAAAAAAGAAGTACTTCTACCTATGTTCTACCTATGAAACATTCTTTGTATCAGTCGAACTTATTAAGTGAAGGAGGCAGCTTAGAAAATGTGATGAAAAGGGAGAATATGCTGGTAAGGTTATATCCAGAGTCCATAGAAGTAAATGAAAAAGGTACAGTTTTAAACTCTTCAGAGAGTTTAAAACTTCTGGAGGAGGAGCAATATGAAGAGGTTAAGTCCTCTAAATAGTACATCCATTAGCTCTAGTAAGAGAAAGTAAAGTAAAATAAGCCTTGTCCAATAGCCAGACTTGTGTGTCTTCCTACTAATAAATTCTAGTTATTCTGAAGGCTTAAAAAATTCAGAATGAAAATTATTTGGTGCCAGATATGTTACAAATACAGCTGCAGCATCAATGTACGAATACATCATAATTCATTTGAAAGCCTTTCTGGGAGTTTACCCCTTAGCTATTTTAAGTCAAGCAACTTAATTATGGACATACAGTTTTGTATTCCGCAGGTTCTAGGACTTAGAACACAATGTTATGGGTTTAAATTCTTTCTTGGAAAATGAAAGTATAAATTACTTTAAATCTCTTCTCTTTTTTTTTAACAGCCCTGCATTCTGACACACATCATTCACTAGGCAAAATTTAAAATCCTTTACATGGTATCTTCCATGTAGTTTGGTGTACCTTCTGCTTCTCTCAAAATAACCTTTATTCCTAGCCACTTTGAGATTTTAAGCCAGTGCCTATTTCTCCTCCTATTTTTTTTTTCTTGATTCTGTGGGAAGGTTTCTAAGACTCCTACCTTTTCAGGATTTTGAGAAAGTGTAAGTGCTTTTGTTCAGGGATGCCTAGGTATCTGTCAGGGCACAGTGGACAAAGATGATGGATTATTTAGTTTTTCTGTGTCTATTCTAAAACTGTTATCACAGTGACTGTAAGTTCTGAGAAACTCCAATGGAGAGAGAACCTCAGTGTGGAAAAGTATTGGTAAATTCTTCCTGTATACTGACTGATTACTGCTTTTTGTTTCAGGTTCTTCTTGATGAACTTTCTTCCACTAAATATTGGGTGTCCACGCATGTTTCAGACCATAGTGGATTTCATTACCGCCAGTTCTTACTGAAGTCCTTGATAGGCAGAACTATGCCTGACAATAATATACTAGTACAAAAACAAATGGTAAATGAGCAAAACCCTAGCCTTCAAAAGGAGGAGGAAAGTGAAGCGGCAGAGGCTGCCTGTGCAGAAGAACAGAGCATGGATCTCCCCCGTCATTTAAAGGAAGAGTTAGAACTCTGCACTGATTTGATCGATACTTACCCAGGGCATGAAACTTTGTGGTGTCATAGGTAAGAGGACTTGGTCAAGAGTGTTGTTCTGATTATTGGGTTGTTCTTTGCCTAATGTTTCCAGAAAAATAGTTGTTCTAAACTTAAAGTGTACTGATCAGTAACAGACTTCTAATCTAATGTGTCCTGAGTCTTTGATTTTTCTCTTGAACCTTTTCCAGAGCTATTGAATGGAAAAATTGATTGGGCTTAAGCACCTTGTAGGCATAAGCTCCACGTGGCCCTCCAGAGGGCATTTGGCGCCAGAGACATCCTTACTGTTAATCAGCCTCCTCACACTTAATGTTTAAAAGGGCAAAAGATAGACAAAAGATGCTTCAACTGCAGAAAACCTCTGTATTGCCAGCTGGATATTTGTGCCTGACTGGGTAACAGCAGCATTGTCAAAGTGACACTGAGCCTTTTTTTTGCTTCGTTCTACCAAAATGGATGAATACATAACATACTTTTGTGTTTGATCCTCTCTCTCAGTGCAGTGTTTCGTTACCTAGGAGGCCTGTCTCACTCTGAAAGCACAGTGACAAAACATAACTAGACAGGGTGGATGTATGCTGATATGGCAGCCAAAGCTGCTACAAAAAGTGTATGTTGCATGAAGTGGTTGGATACCTTTTCCAAGTAAAAAATCTGTCTGTTTCTTAAATTCGGGACTAGTCACTTATAGGATCACATTTCTACTGTGTGGTAAATACAGAAAGACAGTGTGAGAGGGAAACAGCTATTATATACATGCAACAGTTGCTTTCCCCAGTTAAATCTCTGTTTCTTTGACAAGTGTTGTCTAGGCTGAACAGAGGGACTGCACTGAGGACTTCTGGTACCAAAGTATCTGTATTTTTTGATGCAGCTTTCAGTCAGAGATCAGACATCATGGGGTTACAGGCACATTGAGATAGCAGGAATCTGGACATGAGGCATAATGCTTATGAAGATCCTAGATTAAACCTGTTCTGCAAATAGAGAAAAGATCTTCCTGTTCAGCTTTGGAACCAATGTAACACAGACAGCAACAGCACATGTCCTTCTCCTTTGCCTGTGCAGCTTATCTTCACCTTGGCATAAAGTAACTCAGTGCATGGTGCCTCTGAGCTTGTTCTGTAACATGTGATCTGTGATAGTGGATTTTGTGCAGTGATATCAGTTTGGAAGGGAAAGCAGTAAACTTTACAGTTCTTTAAAAAGTGTTTGAGATACCATTGGTTGGATGGTGGTATAATTTTTACTTCTGAGATAGACATAGAGAAGTGCAAGGGTTCATTTCCCTTTGTTAAACTAGAAGTTAGCACACTCTCCATCAGCTTTCAGTAAGCTGGAGTTTACTGTGTTTGTGGGAAAATCTGATGGGATGGCAAACTGACATTTAATAAAAATACGTTCAGCAACGACAGTAAATTATTTTCAGTATATGACTTTTACTTTCTTTCTTCCTTTCTTTTTCTCTGAAGAAGGCGTGTGTTCTACCTTCAGCACCACCTAAGCAACAAAATTCCTCTTCTAAATGTGGTGTTGTCGTCTGTGGACAGCAGTGATGAAACTTTGAATCATTCACAACCCAGTCCTGCGACCAGTCACATGGCACAAGCTATGGATGTTGATGGTTTGAATGAATCCAGCAGCAAGCAAGGTTATACCCAAGAAACAAAACGTCTGAAGCGTGCCCCTGTGCAGGACTCTCTTGGCCCAGAATTGGAGTACAGGTTCATTGACAAAGTTTTATCAACTTGTAGAGACATGGAACAAGTCAGATTTGCTACTGCATATCGAAAATGGTTAGTTACTTTTTTAGGTCAGTGAAGGAAAAGTTCAAAGCCTGCAGGGTTCTTCTTTTAGTGCAATATTCTCTTTTCAGACACAAATGCATGTCTTGGTTGCAAGTGTTAGCTAACCATGTGGTTCTCACTCTTTTAATGGTCAGTGCTAAAGTTCATATTCAGAGTAGATGTCTGTCACCTTATTAAAGAACTGTCAGACCGTTTTATTAAGCATATACAGTTTGCTATCTTTAATCCTTTTAAAAATCATTCTCTTTCTACTTGTGGCAGCTTCCTATCATACTATTTTCCTATTTTTTAACTTCTGTGTTAAGATGGACTCTGAATAACTTGGCTTAAAGAAAAGAGTCTGAAATGCTTTTGAAACAGGTGGAGTATCTGGAAAAGAAATAGGAGGATCTGTCAGTATCAGCTTAACCTGTTTCCAGTTTGTTCCTCTTTACTATAGTAGATCCTGCTAGTAACTCACAAAAGCTTATTGGGTTCAGGCTTTATTCAGTGAGGGCTATTACTTTTGTGTTAGTAATCTTTGGTAGGAGACCAGACTGCAATGTTTCTTCTTCCAGTTTCCATTAACAGTATTGGAGTCATGCTTGCTATTAGTGTAATTTGGGGTTTTTTGCTTGTTAGTTGTCACATAAGATTGATATGAAAATCTATGAAGTTAAAATTCTTAAAAGCAGATGCAGGAAAATGAACTAATTTTCTTCCTCACATGTGTGCACAGTCAGAACTATATTGGAAACATTTTTCTTTGAACAGACATCTTTACGTTCATTTCCTACTTTGTATTTATTTATTTATTTTACCTCAACAATCCAGAGTTAATGACACTTGATACACATTTCTGAATGTATTGTGTACACTACAGAATCACAGCCTGCTAAATCACATATTTGTAAATTGTACATGAACCAAGACTGTGCAAGTCCAACAGATGATGAGGCAAAATAATTCTGCTGATTGGTCACTGAAACTATACAGTCTAAAAAAAGAGGCAGGAGGGAGCTATCTCTTCCCTTTTGTTCTTCTACAGGGCTTCAGTTTGAGTTTGTTTTTTTTCTTTTGGCCCTTCTTTCAGACAGCACTTCTTCTCCAACCATACACCTCTGTTTACATAACTGTAAATGTTAAGGAAATCTGATACACAAATTTCTATTCCAGTGGAATTAAACATGAATGGATTATTTTGTAATTTCCTTAGAATTTACCTATTTAAGGGAATTTTACACTAATGGAATTGTGGTGATCCAAAGACCCAGTGCAGAAATATTGTACAACTATAGAAGTTTGTGCAATGGCATCATTACCTCTGTTCAAAACAGAGACTACTTGCTGAGGGGATTAGATATTTAAGCTAAAGCCTTTGCCAAAATGCTGTATGTGTGTCTCCTGCCCAAAGTGCCTCTTGACTATAAGTTTCAAGCTGTTGTTTCTGTTGGGCAGAGAGCAACAGTGAGAGAGAAACAAACAGAGGTAGCCCACTCAAAAAGTTACCACTTGAAAAGAAGAGTGCTTGAAATATGTGGAATTCCAGCAATTCTAAATAAGTTGGTGGATAGGAGTTACTCTTTCCATTTCAAAATGGAGATGGACTACCTCTGGTCTTAGTATGTTCATAAACTCATTTCAGCCACAGAATAGCTAACAGAGACATTTCTAAATGTACACTCTAATGTTTACAGTTTCTAGATAAAACTCAAGCATCTTCATGGCAAAGCTTTGCCTCTGTGAGCATCTGTACTTACCACTTTAAAGCTGGGGATATACATGGCTGTTTGTTTTCAGATGCTCTGGGATACTTTCTTCAATGATTGTTTTAATTACAGAATAATGTAATCATGTGGGAAGGAGGGGTTGGAATGGAATGAGAGGAGTATTAGGTTATATGATGTTGTCTTTATGACCATTGAAAAACAAGCAAGAACTTTTATCCATACTAGACCGCAGGTTGTCTTCTGTGTTCAAAAGACGTATTAAAACAAATGTAATAGCCTATGTCAGCTTGGGTAAAGATATCCCGTTAAAGACTAGTGTGTATCTGGAAAGTGTGAAGTCAGCTGGCATTCTTTGTTATGGATCATGTTCTTGGTCCTAGGTTACTTAGTAACTTAGTTGTTTTGTCCGTTTACCTTTGCAAAACTGACCTGTTCATCAGAAAAGTATTAGAGGAAGGAGCAGACTGGGAAGTGGGGGCAGGACAAGAAATACTGCTTGAACTGTGGAAGGGAAGAAATGCTCTCTTCTCCTTGCACTGGAATGACTGAGATTTTCAGAGAAACTTGCAAGAGTACAGCAGAATCTGACTTGAAATCCATTATATATTTTCTCTAGACTGTAATCTGGGGTCTTAGTTGGCTTTCTTAGAAATATATCATGAAAATACTGTGATGTCAAATTTGACAGTCCTTCCATCATAAACACTTAAGATCAAACTGCTGCCATCAAATACATGTTTGCAGCCCCTATTTATTGTCATCAGGGGTTATGCATTATGCATGCTTGTGTGAATACATGATTTGATCCTACATAGCTGAATAGAGTTACATTATGTTTTCATACCTGGAAAACGTTCTGATAATTCTGAGTAGAGATAGCGCTAATAATTTATTACATTTACAAAACACTGATGGCTGTAGTTTGACTCCAAAGTGTAGGTTTTTAAAACCTACATCTGATGGAAACATTCTCCTTTTTGTAGCCAATGAGAACAGTTACATTTAAGAAGTATTTGAGACCATAGTTTGCCACACAGAAAAACAAATAGTGTAAAAACAAAAACAAAAAAAACCTGATTGCAGCAGGTCATGTTTTCCATTTTGGAAGAAATGTATTTAGTAAACTGTCAGTTTTAATTTTTTCATCTTAACAGTATAAATGATGCTAAAGAAGAAAATATATAGTTAAATTATTCAAAGCTGTCAAGTCTCTTATGTGAGGCCTCTTCTATGACATGATTGAAGATATATTTCCAATAAATTATAAAAAGCTCAGAATTGTATGATATCCTGGAACCATGAGTTTTGTAACATAATCAGTTTAACCACTCAATATTTGGTCAGAGCCTCATTTGGCCACTTTTTTTTTTTTCCTTAAATTACTTAAATAGCAGTTTTAAAAAATTGGCTTCAGGGCCTTGGCAGTTAACATACATAAAAGTTACTGAGAACAGCTCCACAGTGTTAAGTAATGTATGTTAGTCATTTTGTGTTTCGGAGATCAGAGCATTTTAACTTAGTCCTGTTGTGGAGGAAACATCCAACTGAAGCTGTGGAGTAGAAGGCTGTCACTCTTTGAGGTTCCTTCCGATATAAATCAAACTTTGTACATCTGTAAACATCTTCATAAAAAGTTCAGCATCTTTACTGATTTTATCTTTTGCTGTAATATGTGCCATTTAAATTGATTCGAACTTTCTGTTCACTGGATTAATCTGTGAGCAATTTCTTTGTGCTAGAAATACATCTGTTCCTCAAAATCTTTTATTTAACTTGAAACTACTGAAATGAGAACAGAAAGGATCATATTTTTAATGTGTTAAATTCTATGCTGTTACATGCATTAACTATTACTGCATTGGCATTTGGTTTATCATCTTGTATGTTACAACCACTGGAGCAACATGTGCAGCATTAAAAATAGCTACAATAACAAACTAATATAAAGTTATTATTGGAACCCATCCCTGTATTTACTGTGATTAATATTTGTTAATCTATTCATGCTTGCATATTACAGTATTTTGTTGACTTTTTACACATTTTTTATACAGTCAGTGTCCTTGTGTTGTTTAATACAAAGAAAAGTAAGTTTTCAGTTTATACTGATTGATTACCTTTTACAGAACTTGTTCAAAGAGAAATAAAGTGTTAATATAGGAAGAAAGCTTAGATTCTCTTTTGCAATCAAAGTTTCAGGCATTTCAAGTTTTATGTTAGTGCTACCTAATCAGAAAGTGTAGCTAAACTTTATGGACAGGAGTAACTTTTTACTCTAAGTAGGTAATTAATGAAGTTTTAGAACAGTACTGTGTAATAATGATGAACAGAACAAAGGGTCTTGAAAAGGCTTGCCTGCATAGCCAGCTGAGCAAGCAAACCTTTTCAGAATAATGTATAATACAATGAACACAATGTGACTACCACAGAGTAATTTAAGCAACGAGTCTTCAGAGACTTGATGATTGAATTTTTGGGCAAGGGTTTTTTCCTAGTTTTGCTTTACCTTCTGCATGAGAAGAATGGTCCTCAGCTTTTTGGATTTAGTAGGAAGTGAACCTTTGCACTTAAAATGGGTGAAAAGAAAAACCCTATTGGGCTGTATCTTCTACAGAGACTTTGAAAAAAGCAGTGAAGTGAAAGGTAGATGTGATTTCTAAATGCATGTTTGTCCTGTTCTCTTTTGATGATGAGAGTTCTTTACACTTAGAACTTACTGGGGAGAGAGAGGGGAAATCACCTATTCTTAAATGCACTTAACATTCAAGTTATTTTCAAAGGAAGGCCAGTGTCCTTGTCTAAGATAATTTTCCTTCTTTTTTTCCAATGTGTTCAGAGGCATGTTTCCTTCCAAACTTCTTGTCTGTTCTTCCAACCAGCAAAGAAGAATGTAGCAAAGTGTTGGAGAGGTGGCCTCATTTAATATTTAGGTAACTCTGACTACCTCCCGAAAAGTGCTCTGATTAATGTCCTTAAGTGGAGTTCATCAGGCTCAATTTTTTGGTACCTCATATTAGGTCTAGATCCTCTTTCAGAGGTAAAAAGGAAGAGCTTTATCTATGAAGCCATCTAGTTTGCCCAGTAGAGTTCAAACAAGAAAAAATAAAGGAAAAACTTCAAGTCGTGGTTAAAGTCAGGAAAACTATAATTTGCATTAACTTTCATTAGGCTTTTCCTCTGAAAAAGCAATGTATTGCTGAAAGATGGAGGAAATATGTGCTTCCAAGAAATTCTTTGTAGTCAGTTTATGCTTTTGGAATATTATAAACCTGACACTTCCTTGTGGCTTTTACTTAGTGTGTAATGTTACTTCTCAGGGCATAGACTATCATAGTGAATTAGGGTACATTTTTAGAGTTTATAGTCATTAATTTAAAAAAAGAAAAAAAGCTAAACATATAATAACTGGCTTTTAAGATTTTTTTTGTCTAGAATAGTGTTTTATATCTAGCCACTAGCTAATACTGTACCTAATTATCTGCTTTAGACTTCCCATCTTATCTGCCACCAGTACTCATCTTCCGTACGCATATTTTATTCTGTATATTTAATTACTGTTGCAGTCTGGCAGAAAGTTCCTGACTGCTGGGTGTCATCTGAAATCTCCCTAGTGCCATTCAGTAGGACATTTTGTATCTCAGAAGGTCATATCTTGTAAAGCTACAGGATGTTTTTTCACTCTGTATCTATGCTGACACACTATGTAGCTTAGATTTTTATTATTTTTTTTTTAAGTCTTAGTAGGAGTCTGAACACTAGAATTACAAAAACTTTTAATTATTGATAGCCAGCATATGTTTATGCATGAAACAAATATTCTAAAGAGCAGAACTCTTAACCGAAGTCTAGTTTATTAAGCATCCTTATCTGTACCATCTGGAAACTGCTGTTAATCCTACATATAGATAGTGAGGGAGGAGAAGGAAAAAGAATTCACAGCAAACAAGGTGCATACTTTGTTCACATGACACTTTCCAAATAGAATATAATTATGGTAAAACAAAGAGATTTTCTTGGAAGACATCTTCTTGTACATTCATTATGTACCAATTTCATAACTTTGTTCACCAGTAATACAGTCACATTCCCTATATGGCTGTGATGAGTGAACAAATGAATGTTTTTTAACATACAGATTATGCTGTTGCCTGTTACTGAAAAATCACATTAACGACATAAGGTACCAGAACTTGTTTTTACAAGACGAAATACATGTATATCTACTGTGACAATTTCCATTTGTTCCAGTTCTTTCTTTTTGTAGTAGCTACATTTAAAACTGAGTAATCATCTTGTAAAAGGATGCCAGGGAATGGTCGTCTTTAATTCCATGTAATAGAAAATAGGAGACGTCTTGAATGATTTTAAGTAGCACTCTAACCCATGATAGTGAAGCTCAGCACTACAGTATTTATGTAAGCTATTAAACACTAATTCTGTAACATCATCACCCCCATCAGAGTACTATTCCGTAGGGCAAAATGTTTATTTTATCAAGATATACATGAAAAAATATTTAATTCTCACATCTTTTATAATAGGAAAAAACAGCTCTTTTAACCATAACAATATTTTGCATTTTATGAAAAATTCTCAGATACACAGTTGTGACCACTGTGAATTTTATACAGATTTCTAGTGCTGATAATTAGATAAATGGTGAGTTTTGTAGGAGAAAGAATAAAATGATGACAAAACACAGAACAGTAAGACACTGGACACCGATAAATGACCCGTGTTCTACAGCATACTGAATATAAAGCATTAAGTTTGTCTTTCACTGGTTCTACTTTGTTATAGGATAAATTTATTACAGAGATTATTTTTTGTCATCAGTAGGAGATCTTATCTTAGCAGGTATGAATAAATGATCTGTATTTATTCTCCCACAGTAAGTGTGTGTGTATGTACAGATGGATGGATGGTAGTACTGTGTTAATGTAATATTCTGTAAAAGGACAAAATCTCCCATATATGCCTATTTTTATGCAACACTGGTGATCTATGAACAGATCTTTTTCTGTGGAAGACTTAAGATAAGTCTTTGAATCTGTCTAGATCCCTGCCAATATCAGGGTTTGCTGAAAGCAGAGATATCTCTTGCTTCCCCTCTGCAGCTTGGTCTGCCTTCATTCTGTGATCCTTGGGCAAATGTTGTTCATCCACAAGCCAAATTATTGGTGGCATTGCCTGCTTTCAGTGTTTGTAGGGAGTGTTTGAGACAGTGAGTGAGTTTGTAGGGTCCTGCAAGTTTAGCTGGGAGAACTGAGAAGCATTCAGTCAATGTCCTACCTGCAGGATACCTTTCAAGAGTCCTCCAGAAAGGAACAGGCAGGCACATTATGGATGAAGTGCTCTAGCACCTCAGGAAACTAGGAAGAGGAAAGCATGTAAGACACAAACTAAACTGAAAGTGATGTTTGAATGCAAACATCAAATAGTCTTTTTGGTACTTTCTCATTCTCAGTGTTTTCTCATGTGGTTCTTTTTATAAAAATAGATCACATTAAAAGATTCTTGAAGTTACTAGTCATGTTGAATGCATCCTGCTTCTAAATTACTGAGTTTTAAATCTCTCCCAGAGCCTCAATTTTATTGGAAAGTGCTAGCACCTTTCCTCTCTTCTCCTAGACAATGTGGTTCATTTTGAATGTCTTAAAATGAGCACCTAAAATCACAGGGCATTAATGAAAATATTGTTCATCATTTTAAATGCAAAACTTAAAGCAGAGACATTTTCTGCTTATATGGGAAATATGGCTTGTTTCATTTTATCTTACTAGCTGCTGGGATGAAAGGCTGAAAGGATTTATGGGAAGCTGTGAGTGGGTAGGTATAATTGTGGGGTCCATTAAATCAGAGAGCTTAGTGTGAGCAAGTAACAAATCCTTTAGAGTCCTTGTACAAAAACAATTTGCAGGATCTGGTCATTAGTTTGTTACCACTTTGTGTGCTTGATTTTTACTTCTGTTAAAATGAGTGACAGTATTGCCACAAAATTCAGATAGGATCAGGCCATACTGCAGAAAAGATATTAGTCGCTACGTGGTAGCTTTGACATATTTAGTGTGATGGATTGTAAGTGACTTCTTTGTCTTATGCAAATGGTTGTATTTATGGCTTCATAGGAAAAAGCTGTTAGGGTAGTATTTATTCATTAGCACTGTTGTTGAGAAGAGACTGTTAAGATTGTGGAATGTTGCAGGTTTAAAAGGACAGCTAGAGAGAAATATGAGTACTACCAGATATAAACAGCTAGGAAAACTTTTCTTTCTTTTAATGGAAAAGATTTTGTACAATGTGCATGCATGCAAACCAGGGTAAAGCACAAGAAGTTTGGAAAGTATTGCATATCAAGACATGAACATAGGTTGATGACTGAGCTTGATGCCAGATATTTAGGGAGGGATGGTGAGTTTTTAGGTCATAACTGATATAACCTTGAAGGAAGGAAGTCTTAATAAATACCAAGTGGCTGAAGTCTTACTGTTCTCAAAGTGTGCTATAAACATTTATGGTGCAACAATAAACTGCACATCTGTCATCCTGTCATCTCACGAACATTTATACCTAGGTAACAGCTAGTTTGTTTTTTTTAAATGCAGCTACTTAACATTGATTTGAGATGTTCTAGAATTATTTGTTGTCATCTAGTACTAGCTCATTTCTTCCACTTCTTTTAATCCTTCTCCAGTGGAACATGATTATAAATCTAGCTTTGCTCTGAAGGGAAGTTGAAATTCCACCATATAAACTGTTCAGCTCTCTGCTGTCTAGTTAGAAACATAGGAGGGCATTCTAACATTGCTTTCTAGTTGTGCAGACTGAGTTTTACCTTGTTTATCTCAAATATTTTGTATTGCATGTTAATTATATTTTTACATATCCTAATAGTGCAAAATATATTTAAAAAAACACCCCTTGAGTCCTAACCATTCTATGCAGATGTCTTCCAAAATTTACAGGTACAATTTTAGTGGTGGTGGTTGGTAAATGGATTTTTTCACTTATTTATCAGCAGACTTGTTTTTATATGTATTAGTGACAGAATGTACTAAGCACAGCTGTAAGTTATTGTATTTCTGTAGAAAATGGAAAATAGTGTAAAATTGTTTTTGTTAAATGTTGGCAGTTTTTAAATAAAGTTTTCATCTCCTAAAAAATTTCTGTGTGGCAACTTATTTAACCTAGAGTCCAAATTCATTGTTTACAAACAGATATCCTTCTTAATTAGTGCTGATCTCTTTTCCATGGTAAGCTGCTTCTTGCAATAGGGACTGCATCTTCTTGTATGAACAGAACATAAGGTAGTGTCAGCACATTTAATTCACAGTCTATTTAAGCATCAACAGTTAAGATATTTTCAAATGCATTCCTGGCTGTTTGGTTTGAGCATAGCTTATTCAGGGATGAAGAACTGTAACTTTTGCTTTTAAGAAATTTGCTTTTGACAATAGAGAGCTGATGGCACTATCTAAAGTTGTAAAACTTTGACGGCTGAATGAAGTTCATGTTTCTGTAACGTCCTTGATTTTCAGCATCCTGTGTATTAAAGTGCTTGCCTCTCTTAAATCTGGAGGGTCAGCTATAATAGCTTATGCCACATGGACAGTGGTCTTCCTAGGATCCATAAAATTCCCTGTGCTTATAATTATAGATTGGTTAGAAAACATACCACATATCTTAAAAGCATGAAGCTAGGTAGCTGCCTTTTTATGTTCAAACAATATGCTTTGCTTGATTCAGATTAAAGATAGAGATAATATAGAAGTGTGGTACTTTGATTGCAGTTGATTGCCTTTAGAACAAAACTTTTGCTGCATAAATGTGATGAAACTACCTGATAAGAATCCTTAGATGACTCCTAAACTGAACTTGATGAAAAATTTCTTGACTTATGCTCATTACTTTTCTAAACTTCCTAATTATGCAAATATATATGCATTAACACCTGGATCTACAGTGTGAGTTCTTAGATGTGCAGTTATACTTCTCAAATAACATTCTATCTTATGAATAATTTTGAGGTTTTCATTTATTGAATATTGTTATTTATCAAAATTCTATGTTAAGATGTCTTTCATAGATTAAGGTAAAGCTGCAGTATAATTCTTTCCAATGCTTGGTTTATCAGGGCAATGAATAGTTCTCTAAAGATCTTTCATTCCAGGTTGTTATCCAGATAACTCTGAGGTTCACAATATTTACATAATTATTGATACTAGCAGAATGTCTTTTTTTTCCATCTAAAACTTATTCTAGCTTATTCTAGTATAATGGGTCTATGTAAAAGCTGCTCCATATAAAGTTAGTCAGTTGCATATTTTAGATACTTCACAGGGCATGACTGGAATCCTAGGTCCAATTATTTTTAAGTTTACTTGCATATTTTTTGGATTATATTGTTATCTTGGTATCTTGTTCATCAGATACATGTGAAAAGTCATGGATGGCGTTAAAATAATGTGATGTGTCTGCTTAGTCATCTGTTCTGTTTGCACTTTATAACACTTGTCTGTTCTCTGGTATAGGGCTTCAAATATTCCACTGTTTTCTAATCCTTAATAAATATCAATGTTCCTCAGCAACTCATAAGCATATTGAAACCTTAGAACTCCCTGCTCGATGTCAGAAAAGACTGGTTTTGGTTCTGCTTGTCAAAAAATTTTAAGAGTTCAGTGCCCTTTTTGTGTAGGCTTTTTGTGTTCACTACCACCTCGTTTTCATATTTACAAATTTGATTGCCATTAAATAGACACATACTTCAAAGCGATAACAAACATCCATGTAGTAGTAAATAGAGGGGGTAAAATTTTCTTTTTTTCCTTAGAGAAGCACCACAAAATCTAGAAAAAAATTTGAACAAGTGTACAACATCTTCTGTACAAAGAGACATTTCACTACTTTGACCAAAGTAGTCATACATAGTACCTGCGCTATTGTTCAAAGACCGTTCACCTAAACTAGTGGTCCCTAGGGTTTGATAACTTATGGGTAACAGGGTGGAACAAGAGACTACTGCAGCTTGGGGTCTGCTTTCCAGCCTCCTTGCAGGACCAGAGCTTTGGGAACTGCTGCTATGTATAAATATGCATGGTTCCACATGTATTGAAGGAGTCTCATTTCTGATGCACAGCTACTTAAACTGTGCAAAAGTCTAAGTGTAAAACTAATGCTAATAACAAAACCATGTGAAACACCAAAGGAAGGCTGCGTGTTAGGGTACTGCTGAGACCATCCTAGTTTTTAAGGTGTTGTTTAAAGTCAGCGTATGCCAAAGTCCATTAAAAATTATCGGTATCAGAATGCTGTTTCACCCACACAATACGAGTTAATAGCTATACTGGACAACTGTCTGCTCCTCAGAACTCCTGATGTAATATGTATTCATATTTTGCAGACTTAGCAAATTACATGTAGTCCTAGAGATTATTAATTTCCTCCCCCATATCTAAGTGCTTTCTGCAGCATTTTAATAGAAGAAAGAAGCTAGCATTGCTGCTGCCATTTTATTCGGGCATATGAGCAGAGCTTCCTCATCCCAATGTTTTTTTCATACTTTACAAAAGAGCTAAATACCAAATACCCTATTTTAAGCAAAATACCTGTATACTGAATCCATACATTGCATTGCTTCTTTTCTGACAGATTTGAAATGGAAACTTTCTGTTGTGACAGGCAGGATATTCCAAATAAAAATATTAAATCTACCAGGTGTTTGGTATGTTTCAGTCTTGCTTGTGCAGATTTATAAAGGAAAACTCCATTAAACTCCAAGAACTCTATGTTAAAAGGAGTTCTCCTTTCTGCTCACTGGAACCCTGAAATGCATACTATAAATGCCTGAAGTAGAAAGTGTACTTTGGAAAGGCAGTAGGGATCTTCAGAGTATTTTCTCCATCCTTTCATACCCAGTCTTCCTGGTGTCCTTCCTTTCATGTTTGCTACCATTAAGAACCCTGCAATGAAGCCAAGCAACCATTTTGGTAAAAGGAATAGAGATTGCTCCAGAAGAAGCTGTGATACTGTCATTTGTCTGTAGATGTGCTCACATGATGCAGGGTTGGAGGGGGTTTTGTTTGTTTTCCGTTTCACAAACCTCTGTTTGTTCCTCTTGTATTTAGAGCTCAGGATCAGTTTCTCTCATCTTCATGGTACAGATTGTAGAACTATCAGCTGAACCATCAGGACAGACAAATTGTTTGAAGTTGAATACAATTTAATAGGAGAATTTTATAGAAGCATCAGCAAGAAAAACAAGACAATAAAGCACCCAACTGATCTTTTGATATGTATCTCTTGGTTTATTTTCTTCTCTTTTTATTATTATGTATGTTATATCATAAACTGTAAAAAGTTTACTAACTCATTGGTTAGTAAGCTGTTTTTTCAAAGGTATGGAGCCCCTGGCTGTTCCCCTATAGTTTGTTTGGGGTTGGTATACCTTTAGAAAGCAAGGTGTGGATTCACTGCTTACTTTGTAATCAAACATTTGAAACGTTTGAGAGCTTCTTTTCAACAGTATCCAATAGAGAAGTAAAAAAGAAAAGAAATGGAAAATTTGTGTGTCAGGAAATATCCCAGTAGAGAGGAGTATGCTGGTGGAACACAGGGGAAAAAGCAATTTTGTCATCAGTCTCATGTCATTACATACATAAGGCGAGGATGAGTTACTATGCAGACATATTGACAAGCTTGGAAAGTAGTAGAGCAGTGTGTAAAGGAAAAAAGCAGTCTTTTGAGGGCAAATGCCTTACGTCACTTGAAGTGGAACGCTCACAAGGGAGGGAATTTATTTTACTGTGGGACAGCTTTTTATTTCCTTTGCATATATGCTATCTCAACTCTGACATTCCCTGTAGTATTGGCATTTCTTTGGCTGTAGTAAGCGTTCCTGGTGGCTTACAGCTCAAAGCAGTAGGCAAGCAACAAAGACTTTTAGCTGCAGAACACAGTGTTTCAAACATCTTGTTCTCAGTATAAACTTGCTTGTTTAAAAACAAATATTAATTCAGTCTGCCTGGTGTCTCCATCTTTCGGGATTCAGATACCTGTCTTTTAAGGACAATGAACTTAAGAGTTATTAGTGCTTTAATTCAGTATTTTGTAGTTTTCCCTGTCTCCCTATGAAATAGGGCAATACTGATCATGTTTTATATATAGGCTATTAACACAGGAAAGCTAAACACTAAATCTGTCAAAATTGACTACTGCTTTGAAAAAAACTGGGGCCTTTGTGCTTTTAATGTTCGGCACCCAGCTTTTTTCAGTGGCAGTGTTCTGCATTGCTCAGCACACCACAGTTTCTATTGAGCACCTACAAGTGAGGAATACGCAGTGCATACACGTTTGTTTTTTTTTTTTTTTAAAAAAAAAAGCAAATTTGTTAAAGCACTACCATGTAAGAATTCTGTAGAGGAGGCACCTAGAATACACTGCTTCGGTGTAGCCCTTAACTTCCATATTGCATATGGCATACATACAAAGGAGAATAATTTGGTTTGTATGGGAAGTTTTCATTCTGGCAGTTCCAAACCATAGTTTGATTGTGTGATCTTACTATTCCTATATTTTCAATAATGCCAAAAATATATATACATATAGATAGATTTTGTCATTTCAGTTTCTAACTTCCTTAAAAACAGTAAATGGGAAGTTCTTGGAGAAAAGAGCAATGGACATATTTTTTTACCACAATTGCAAAATTAAGTAGTACATTATAACTGCAGCAAAGAATCTGTGGCATTTTTATGATATATCACATAGCAACCACAATATTTAGTCTTAGTATTGATATTTTTTGTTTGAATGTATTGCATATATAAAAACTTTTAAAAGTTTAACTGTTTAAACTCCTACCTACCACAATTTGCTTCTAAACTGCTAGTGAAGTTAGTTTCTGCACACAATTGCCTTTACTTAGGAGGATCTCTAACACTAAAAGGTTCTGATTTCAAACATTTCCTTTTTCATGTCATTAGTTATATATTTGAACAGTTAATATGCAATCAGTTTACAAATAGTTGAGTCTTGCTATACATTAAATGACAATGAAGCATATTATTTTCCATGTAGTTCAATAAAAAGCAATAATAAATATAAATCAATAAAACAAGTTTTATTTTAATAAAAGCTAATCTTAAAAAAAAGTCCTTCTTCCTCCCTCACTGTTTAAATATCACAGAATGGTTGAGGTTGGAAGGGACTTCTGGAGATCATCTAGTCCAACCCCCCTGCTCAAGCAGGGTCACCTAGAGCATGTTGCACAGGATTGCATCCAGGCAGGTTTTGAATATCTCCAGAGAAGGAGACTCCACAACCTCTCTGGGCAACCTGTGCCAGTGCTCTGTCACCCTCACAGTGAAAAAGTTTTTCCTCAT
>NW_020450196.1:4155951-4164028 GCF_003343035.1 Apteryx rowi | reverse complement strand
GCTGCGCTCTGGGCCTGGCTCTTATATAGGCCTCTCCCTAGCACTGGCTAAGAGGGTGCTTGGCCCGCCCTCATCAAGGGCCACCGGGATCAAAGGCCCCAACTCCCTCTGGCCAGGGGCAACCAAGAGAGCTCGTTAGCAGCAGCCACTCCTAGCTAGAGCTTCTCCCAGGAGAAGTCAAGGCCTCCCGCAGTTGTCCTTGCCTAGCTTCCCCTTTCCTGTTCACAGCGATCACCTGCTAGTTCCTCGGGGGTCCTCAGGAAGCCCACAACTTSCAACAAGATCCTCAAGGTCTAGTCAGAGCCCAACCACTGCTGCGCAAACTGCTGCCTCTGTTCGCTGCCTCTGTTCGCTGCGCTCTGGAATAATACACTTCAGATCATTCTTATGGTGACATACTATAAAACAAAACACATCACAAGAGAGGTCACAAATACCAGCCTATCTCCAGCTCAAATTAAGCTAAGATAATACCAAGAAAGTATATGTAAACACTATTTAATGGCAGGCTACATCTTTACAGTAAGATTAACTTTTTATTTTTTTTAAGGAACCGCGCAGTTAATATTTTCCATTTCTTGTCTATACTGGTTTGTAAGCAGGTCTGTTTCTCTGTGTCCTATCTTTGTCCTGAAAGGGAGGAAAATGTAGGTCTTTATTGAGAATAAGAGTCAGGATCTTCTGTTTGCTGCCATCTTCCTTCTTTGTGAAGAAAGGGTTATATGTGAACATAGGTTTAGGAATCTATGTACAGCTGCACACCCAGAAAGAAATCCTTTGAGCAGGGATGAAATTGTCCCCCACAAAAAAATTAAAGATCCCATTTCTTTAGCAAAAGCCATAAGGTTGCCTTTCACCTTAATGTGGCTAATGTGCCAATGCCACATGGTCTATACAGAAAAAATCTTGACTAGCCCTCTACTGACTCCCTTCACTCATTTACACCACCCACTTTTTTCACTTCACCAAATGATAGTAATCCTTAGTCTTAACTCAATGATCTTAATTTTCAATAAGAAAAAAATGTAAATGGAGAGTAACCATGACTGAAATATATCATCCTTAGAATCTATTAGAATTTGTATCACCTCATTCATTGATGCCACCAACTATTTGGTGACCAGTATTTAGGCATAGTCCTGATAAAATTAAGTTTTTCCAACTGGAGGGTATAAAGGGATCTTTTTATATTGAATCTAGTAGACATCTCTGAACTCACTCTAAACAAGCAGGCCTCCTCCTGGGCTAATTTACTTTGATAAGGAGGATATTCTGTTTTAAGGATACAGATTAACCTTTTTAACATTTAGAGATTGATTTATCTCTATAATTCATCAGAGTCCTAAAAATCATGTTATAACAGACTTCAGATGCATTAGTTGCTCTTAGAATTCGAATTAATGGAAATATGAGTATAAACAAGAGACTAGACAGACGAGACTGTTTTTCATTTAGCTTGTTCCTTCTGTATTCTCAAAGATTATGAAGACTATTTCTATTTTCCACATGCCTTTATTATCCAATGGCATTCATTATTAAAAATCACAGCTTTTCCTGTATTGGGTCTGTGCTTAACTCTTACATATCTCAATTGCTTTGTATTTCAGCAGACTGTTGACCTCTTCATTCTTTTATTTTCTCCTGTGGTCTAAATGCAGGCCCGCACCTAGACCAATGAATTCTTCATTGACTCTGAGTGAGTTAGATAGACAGGGCGAGGCTTTTGAGGTTTATTTCTACACATTCACAGTTTGATGTGAGACACTCACTCCCTCCTTTATATTACATATACCTCTGGTCTGCAAGGCTTAAGTAGTACAAGTTATTACGAGTCTGACTCTTAAAAGGGCTCACATAGAATTAGTGGCCATGTTAAAAAGAAGAAGAAGTGGTGAGGGGGGGTTCACTGGCAATTTTCTCTCAAACAGTGTTTAAAAGAAGACTTTCTGTCCTTTCCTGTCCTCCAGGGAAGTGTTAGGAGGCTTAAGACATAAAAACTTGCAAAGTGCTATGTACTTTTCAGCCAGCACGTGTGATATAATGTGATATGTTTTTTGCATAATACAGATACTGCTGTGACATGTCAGTGCCTTGAAGAAGAAACAGTAAAAGATCACACCTTGTATTTGTGAAGGGCTTCACCTTGAAAAAATAAGCCTTGCAGCATGATCTGAAGGCTATCATGTGCAGGTGATCCATTAGACCTAACAGATCACTAGGAGAAGGGAGTTCGACATTCCAGCGATGCCTTATAGTGAATCTTCTTTTGCTGTCTCAGACTCATTGGGGACACCACCAAAAGTGCATGAGCTGAGTTTCTTTCCACTGACAGAAATGAAAAAAGAAAACTAATGTGAAGGATACTGGTGCCAAGTCATTAATTTAAAACCTGGAATTGCAGGCAGGAGGCTACGGATTAAAAAAATGGAGCTGTGTCTTATTTTAGCCTTTTTTGTCAAGCAGTTGGGCTGCTGCAGTGGCTGGTTTCTGCAGCATCATTTGTAGCGCTAAACATACCTGACTCTAGTAACCAGCTCAGAAGTGAGGGTACTTCTTGGCTTGTTACTGAGGTCACAAAAAATCTCAATCAGGAAAGAAATCCAGTTTCCTAATTAATTATACATTTGATTTTTTTACTCTGTAAAACAAACACTCCTATGATCTGCACTATCTGCAAGTGTTTTTGGTGAGAGGTTACTTCACCAACAGATGGAAGACATAAGACCCTGCCAAATCCTCCACTTCTTTTGACCTTGGCAACCACAATACTACTGCTGCCTTCTCCAAAATCAGGCTTTAAGCCCACTCACTTCCCTCTCCCTGAGATACCTAGGAAACTGCACTATAATGAAAAGACAAAACAGAGCTGAAGCTATCAGCAAAAATGACATTGCTCAAACCCATGCAGCCCAGAATGTCTCTCTATCCTTTTTAACACGTGTTCACTGGACAGATTAATCTGGACTGCGCATTGGGATTCTGCAGAATCGTTGTTTGAGAAGGTCATTTGGGTGGGCTAATAACGGCCCAACTCCATCTGCTGATAGGTCCTAAATTGGAAAGAACAAGGTAGTGTCGAATTGGCCCATCTCCTGTGTAGATCTCACAGGCAGGTAATCTAATGTTTCACAATCACCTGTACAACAGCACCTAATGGAACTACTTGGCACACTTTGGCACTGTGCTGGAAGAGACCGCTCAAAAATAATGCAGCCTTCTTGGCATCTGAGGGTCTGAAAAGCAAGGCCTGGAAAATAGGAAGTCAAAGAAATACAAGTGACATTGAAATGTTCTTGCTAATAAGCCTAACACTAATGGTATCCAGAAGAAAAATGCCCATGGCAAAGGAGCATGTGGTGAGGGTAAAGTGAAGTCATTCTCAGTAAGAACTTACTTCTTGTTTGAAAATGCCTTCTGTATCACACGATTGCAGGAAGACAAAGACAATGCCTGTCACCTAAAACTTCACTGTTGGTTCCACCCGTTGCAAACAGTCAGGACATAGCCAACAGGCAGCCTAAGGAAATCCCACACATGAAGGCAGCTGGCTAAAGTCAGAGAGAGTGTAAGGTATGGTAAATCAGTTCAGTCTTTCTCGAGCTCCCTACGCTCCTGTTTCCACTGTTTGTAAGTGCTGGCTAGTGTAACTTACTGAGTAATTAGAAGGGTGAATCTGCAAGTACAGCTATCCTATTTAATTTAACCTTTTTATTCCTTCTGTGAGCTTCCTGATGTGTAAGTTCCACTAGAGATTCCCTTCTGCAGCTGTGGGAGAAATATGAAAAAGCCCAGCTGGGTGTATTAAGTGCAACATACTCTCTCTGAATTCATTGGCTTCAGTAAATTTCCCATGCTGTTCGATGCTGCTCTGAGAAAAAGCAGCCAGGAAAAAAAAAAAAAAAGCAAAAACAGTCCAAAGCCAGGTATTTTGCAAAGTAGGTGACAAATTTGTCACATCATTGACATATTTTTCAATCTGATTATAAATGGTGTTTTATACTTACTATACAAATAGTTCTTCTGAATGTTGTACCTGAAAAATGCCTTTTATTTTCCATCACTGCAGTCATTAAAATTCCTAAAGACTTCATGTATCATACAGAGGAGGTTTTCTCAAGCTAAGTCTTTAAACTGTTATAGCTTTTTTGAAAAACATACACTTTCCATTAATTTAACAATTCATTATAAAGGGCAACTATCAACTTTAATTTGAACAAGGAAAAAAGAGGAAGGAATAGTATTGCTTTTCTATGTTCATGTCTCAAAGCACTGCCTGAACAGCAGGAAAAAGTGACTGATTCACTAGTGAAGGGGAAAATGAAGCAAAACTCTATACAGTTTGTAAAAATGGACAGTAAATTGAAGGTAGCCTTCAAGCAAATTACACTCCTTTAACATATCTCCAAACTTTCAAAATTGCCTACTTAGATATGTTCTTGCTAAATTCCCCAAATACTAATATACATTATGATACTATCCACATGGCTGATTACTGACTGTGTTCTCTTTTATTACACTTAAAATTTTCAAAATTTTTAATTTCTTGGGGGATTAAATCTAATGTCTAGTATTCTGGACAGCACAGTAATTTTCCTTTATTATACTCTGAAAAGCTTTCTCCTTGCCAGCTAAGATCCATATTTAAGGCCGTTTCATAGATTATGCTGCATTTCTACAATTTAAATTAATTAAAAATTTATGTATATGGTTCCTTAAGCAAAATAAATGCTTCAAAGTGTAACTAGTGATATACTGTCCCTCAGATTGTTAAAATATTAGAAAAGAAACAACCTGTTCTTTACAAGCTGTGGGTGGGCAGACTACAATAATCGCAACCTGATGCAAGTGAATTTTTTCCATTCTAATACATGTGATATCTGCTCCAAGCAATGGCCAATGGGATGAGGAGACCATCAGAAAACAAGAGTTGTAGCACTTGTCTAGTGTGCAGGAGTAGTTAAGGATATGTTATCACTCCCTCACATGGGAAGTTTTTTTTAATGAAGAAAAATGCTGGTGGAACTCAAGTGCCTCTTGTGTGACAGTCAAGTAAGTCATGGACTTGATGCAGAAATGGTGAAATTTTACAGGTGCGCTATTCAGGAGATCAGAATAGGTGATTACAATGGTGGCCTCCAGGTTTGAAATCCATAAATCTGACTCTGCACTCCTGACATAGCTATTTCTGACCAAACTAAGCAAGATGGTGGAGTGTATGAGACTTTATTAATAAAACTATGTTCTTTCAGTTCTTTGGTCCAGCTAGTATCAGAGTTTGAAAACATTTCCAGTTCTGAATATTATGTTTCTGCTTAAATATCATGAAGAATCTTTGAAACAGTCTATTCTAGCTGCAGATATTTCACAAACCAGTAGAGTTAGAGATTAATGCTTCATGACAAATGAAAGCTGTAATTACAAGCTTTCAGATGGTAAAAAGCATCCATTTCTGTCCCTAGTGGTCCTTGAGCTATCTGACCTTAAAACTATGTCAAGCTTACACTGGTCTTTTCAGTCTGGGAGTGCTCCTTTGCCCTTGGCCCGAGGCTGAAAGTAGCAAGTCACAGACCTAAGACCACTGCAATTTCCCTGAAAACCTCTGAAAATACATACAAGCTTAGTAGACTAATGTAGTATAAAAAAAGTCTGAGCTGTCATGGCAAGGTTTTTTATCCGGGCTAATGGATGTATAAATAGAGGCAGAACGTAGACACGCTGAGTCCAAACAATGTATTTTACAGAGCATAATTATTTTCTGAAAAGAGAAGCCTTCTGACGGGCGAGTGAAGAATTAACAGGACTGAAGTTTGTCAATTGATATGCAGAAGAACTGATAGCACCAGAGCTGACGTGCACAAAGCTGTTGAACAGAGGACTTAACAGGACTACAGTCATCTACCAGCCGATATGCACAAGGATTGATGTGCACAAGGCTGCGGAATGGAAGCACTAACAAGCCTGAAGAAGTCTGCCACCTGGAATCTGCACGGACCCCCGGGGAGGGAAGAAGCAATACGGAGGTGTTGTGGTCTTGCCTCCTAGCAGGGTCCTCCCAAGCAGACAAACAGACAGTCCTGTGATTGTGAAACTTGCTAAAAGTCAGCAAAAGCAGTGTTTGCCCAGAGCCCCAGCTGTATAAAAAGAGACTTGGGAGCTAGGAGAGTTTGAGCAGGGACGGGAACGTGACCTGATCATCCTCTCCAGCTGGACCGTGAGTATTCCCCCCCCCTCCCCTTTTCCTGGGACGCTGGGTTAAGGTAACTCCTCGAGGTTGAGAGCCCTCTCACTAGGAGAGTGAACAAGAAAGCTTTCAAGTAGGGATAAGCAGTCCTTCCAATTAATAACGCAGTAATCGACGGTTTCAGGTTATCCTTTCTAAATTAGTAACTGATGGTTTTATGTTATCCTTTCTAAATTAGTAATCGCATTATTTTAATGGATGTTACTAATCCAAGAGCTTGTGTGAGGAAATAAACATCTTTTTTATTATTATTATATTACTGTCTCAGTCGTTGCTGTGGAACCTTCATAGCATGACAGTGTGACACCTTCGGTGTAATGTTTTCCCCTTAGGCATATATCCAGGCCCAGTTACCGAGATGTCAGCATGAAACCAGGGCCAGATGCTTCTCTGCGAAACAAACATGTTGCTGGTGCCAAATGACCGTGAAGTCTTACTGGAGTATGGGCAGACTGTGGCCTCATAAAACAGATTTAGAAACCTCGCGTGACGCTGCCCATGACACGCAGGACGAGCTTTGCACGCGAGCAGGTCCCGAGGGGCCCTTGGAGGTCGACGGTTTCCAGCACCGTGGACGGGCCAGCGTCATTGCAGGCCATATGTGAGGCAACAAGCCCGGCTGTAGCTGGTGCAAAGTTTCTGGGAGGAATGGCCAATTTATCCCCGTTTTCCCCTGAGCTTGGGTGCTGTGGGGGCACTGAGCCTTGAAAGCCACTGCTACCTGGGACCAGGTAAACGCCTGTCTTTAAACTGCAACACGGGGGGAAAGCACATGCACCGAAAAATTAGCTTAGTATAAACAGCACTGTTTACACCACAGGAGCATCTGAATATTTCAGAAATGGCTGATCTGCATTTCTTATGGGTTACCATAAACAGTGTATCAGAAAGCTGTCGCCCTCACAGGATTTTGACTTAACGTTCAGCAGACGGTAGAGACTCATTCATAGACTCGCTCCATTTTACAAATTTTATGGACTATTCTTGGCACTAAGGATTTTTTTTTTGTTTGATTTACTGTTTTTAAACGGGTTCCGTTCAGTTTGAAAAATGACAGTTCACATTTGCCCAAGAGTTAATTTCACACAAGCGCGGTCTGCAAGACTCAAGAAGCATCTCTACGTTTTCGGGAAGGAACCCAAACAAAACCGAGCGTGAAGCTCAGGGCTTTCTGATGACGATGCGTGAAAGAAATGGGGGGGGAAAGGGGAGCTCTGGGGGAAAAGCGCGCCGAGCTTCTCCGCCGGCACCCGGCGCCGTGTGCCCACCTCACCGCAGGCCCCGCCGCGGCCGCCATGCCGCCGCCTCACGCGGGGCCGCTTCACCACGGCGGCCGCCGCGGAGGGATCCGGCTGGGGGTGGGGCCGGGGCGGGGTGGGCGCCATGGCGACGGCGCACAGTCGCCAGGCTGGGTGAGGTCGCCGCGGCGACGGCCCGCTGCCGGTCGCCATCGTCTTCGGTGTAGGCCGAAGAGGTTGCCATGGTGACGGGCCAGGTGTTGGGCTGCCATGGCGATGGGCCGGGTGTTGTGTCGCTGCGGCGACGGCCCTGGAGGCGGGGACGAGGTCACTGTCTTCTGGGTAGGCCCCGAGGTCGCCACGGCGACCGACCAGTGGCAGCCGAGGCCAAGGTCGCCGCGGTGACTGGTGCGGTTGTAGGCCGGGGGCCAGGTTGCCGTGGCGACGGGCAGGGACAGGGCGGCCATGTCGCGGGGGCCCCGCGGCAGCCATCTTGGCAGCGGCTCCGGGGGTCCCGGCGGCCGCCTTTGGCACCGGATTTCTCTGTACAGGCGGCGGGAGGGGTGGGAGGGGACACGGAAAGGAGGGAAAATGGACA
>NW_020450196.1:4088401-4155791 GCF_003343035.1 Apteryx rowi | reverse complement strand
GCCGGCCCCCTGCGCGGCCCCGGCTGGCAGAAGGGGCCTGCGCCGCCCCGGCCCCCCTTCTGGGGTCGGTGATTTCCCTTTCGCGCCCCCCATCGCTGAGCTGCGAGGGGAGGCAGCCTCTGTTGGGGTCGAATACTGGCTCCGGGAACAGGGACACCCCCGATCTTCTCTTCCGGAAAAGCAGCTGCGCCGACTGCGGTGCAGTGGGGCTGTGCGTTGCCTCAGCCACATCCTTGATCAGTGCAGCCATACGTATTCTCCCTTCTTTCTGGAAAGATCAGCGTTAATAGGCACCAGACTTATTTCGCTCTCGTGATGTGTAAATCTGCGTTTCAGGGGAGGCTGGGAACTTGGGCCTGGGCTGGAAAACTACAGCATCATTTTGCTTTCCCCTCTTGTGGCTTTGCTGGGCTGTAGAATTGCAGTTTATTTGAGAGGGTGCACTACAGAGCCGGCTGTTTTCATAGCTGCCGAGGAAACAGACGGCATGGATGCTTTTGCCTGACTCTGCATGCATTAAGAGTGAGCTAACGTGGGTGTAGGGCAGATTGGGCATGTAGCATTTTTTCTTGTCTTTGATAGGCTTTACCTTACGCCAGCTTACAAGATTGTATCCAAGCGGCTGCAGTTTTGGTTCTGCTGCGTGGATGTGGCCCTTAGGTCCCGACCAACTTGCCCTGGAAAATATTCCAGTCACAGTACTTCAGATTCTGCTGCATTGCTGTCAAAATCTGCACTGGCCGACCCTGTCTCTGCAGCCTGTGGCTGAAACAAGTATGTGATGCATTGTTTTCCCCAAACCCTGGTGAGGACAAAGAATGTATTTATTTTCTAGCTGTTACATTTTAGTGATATGCAGATAACTAGAAGTGAGGTGCATATTTACCTTTTGCTTTAATCTGAAGGGAGAGGGGAGGAAGACTGCTTACCTGTTACTATTTTTAATTTAATTTCTAATGGTGCACATACAGCCTTTTCCTAGTCAGTTCAAAACGCAGCTTATATTCTTCAGTTTCTCAACTCTTTAAACTTTGGGAGTTTACTGAAAATCTTGTTGAATGAAGGAGCTACAGTCTTAAAAATATTTGATTCATTTTTACTTTGTGAYCTGTGTTTTACTGAAGGAGAACAGTTAACACGGAATTCTACTGCACCTGTGTGTTAGTGTATATTTATACTGAAAACTTAAGTGTCCAGTAAATAAGAACGCAAGATCATGGGGAACTGCAAAACCAGCAAATCCAGCTTTCTAATGCGCTTTGGGAAGGGCTTTATGGATGTCTAATGAGTGAAATATAAAACAGAATTTGACTGAAAGAGAGGAGAAGCAGCTTGTGTTCACTGTAAAAAAATGTAATCTGAATTTGAAAAACAGATGAGCTTTGAGGCCATACTGATTTACAAACTGCTGGCTGTTCAAGGTTAGTTGTATAGTATGAATCCTATAGTTCATCGGTCCAAGTTTTCTTGGACCTTTTTAGTTGTAGCTTGAAGCAATACATTTGTCTTGCATTAATGCATTGTCCTCACTTAAAATAACTATAATGTTTTTCTGTCTATTATTCTGTCTTCTAACAGATGCAAGGTCAGTCTTTTAGAAGCCTATTAAAATAAAGATGTTCATGGATTGGTCCTTTGACCATAAAATGGAAGAATGCTGCGAAAGTGATTTGGTACAGCTAGTTAGATAGAAAGAATAGTTTTGATGTGTTGGAGAGCAGGGAGAGAGACAAATACTTCCTAGTATAACTTTCAGTATTGTAGTTACTTAATGTAAAATAATTTTCACAATTTCTTATGCTAATAGTATAATTTTTAAACACTCATGTATGATAAGTTGGTAAGCCCTTACATTTTGGGAAGAGTATAAGTACATTCCCAATTTTTTATTTGTTAAAGCTGTCCTCATGTGTATTAAAAGAATACAAAGTAATGCTTTGGAAGAAATTCTGTGATGTTGGATGGGGTGATGTAATGGATGCAGGAGGTGCTTGGTATAGTCAATTGTGCCCCCATTCTTCTGGGGCGGGGAAAGTGGATGTGGATATTTGGAGGTAGTCATGAACATCTTATTTACTGTATATGAATGTTAAGAATACATAATRCTTTTAAATAGGAAAAATCTTGATGCTAAAGTTTGTGGGAATCTATCCAATAAACAATAGTAATCAGAAGCTGGAATACTTTGTATTTAAGATTTGAATGAAATTTAGTTGGAGTTAATTTTAATTTAATTCCGTAACTGTCTTCTGATTTCTTTGATATTATTTTAAGCCACAGTCATGTACAATGTTTACATTCTTAAATTAAAAGGAAGAAGTAAAAGCCTGCAGCATGAGAATTATGTGCATCTTTGAAACATTGTTAACCTTCTGCTGTTGTAAGCAGTGCCTACCAGCACTGAAGCTGGCACGAGAGGCAGGGGGGAAGAAATGTTCAGCTTCTTGTTTTATGTTTTTAATATGCCAGCATGCTAAGTCATTTGCAGTGTTGCTTGGTTTTAGGTTTTGTAAGTGTGCCTTAATGTTTATGGCAAACAAAATCAGGGAAATGGGATAGTAAACCCAGAAATAATAGCTGAGAAAATATATGCTATATTGGTTCTGCAGTGTTACTGCATGTGAGGTCAGGGTTAGAATCTAAAACTTAACAATCAGCTTTCTTTAAAAGTAGTTATAGATTTTGAGCTCTTCAAGTTGACAAAATTAAGGAAAATCAAACTTAGAGCTAAAACTTTTAACTTGCATCTCTCTGCCTAGGCAGTTCAGACCAGATTCGGATTTTTTCCCCCCCTTTGCACACAAGTTGACTGCTGTTGGCTGCAGCTGTTCTGGATTTACACTAGATTATGCTTGAGAAGAATTAGATGTTTTCTGTGTATCCTCTCTCAGGAAAAAAAAATTAGAAATTCTTCAGATAGTTTAATGTATGTTGTCTGTAGGCAGTGCAGCTTGAATAACTGAGGCTTAAATTTAAACAAGATCCTATTACTCTAGGTTTAAGTCAAACCTTGATGTTCTAGTAATGCATTTTTAAATTTGCTTTTCTCATTTCACAGAAGCTGAAGATTTCTACGTAATGAGAGGTCTGGCAAGCAACCCTCTGCTCCTTTATTTCTAATAGGTTGTGTGTAATATGTGTTGTAGAGGGGTTAAAGGTTTCTGAAAACAAGAGATTGATTGGTTTTGCTTCATAGTATTAATTGACTTGATAAGCAAGCAGTGTGATAGTATTTTCCTATTTGCACTGCATGAGACTGTGTTTTCCAAAAAAGCTCTATGTTTGTTATTTTACTGAGAGGGCATGGGGAAATATCCTCATTTGCTGCTTTCGCATATGCAGACATATAATGATGATAATCCTAATTCTTAAGAATACTTCCTATAAATACAGGAATAAATAAATTTTATAAATATGCATAAAATATATATATAACAAGTATAAATAAATAAATAAATAAGCACAGGAAGTGAAACAAAGAACAGTATAATGGGAAAATACCAACTGTAGATGGCAGAAGACTTAGTTAAGGATACTGTAGCTGAGTGAACCATAGGATGATATTTTTCAGTTAGACTCTTTCTGTTCGAAGGAGTCTGTCTTGACATAAGAAGAGGGGTGGAAAAGAGAGTGAAAATCTTCTTCCAGGGAGTCAATAGGGAGATGCCACTATCACTACTGGGAAAATGGGATTCAGGCCTTGCTATTTACAGGGCTGGGTTATGTTCAGCTAGTCTACACTGTGGTCATTACAGGGTCACATCCTACAAGGTATTTCCTATACTGTGTTCTGTATGATTTCAAATACTTAGTGGAAGAATAAGTCTATATGAACAAGTGTTTCTTGATAATTAGTGTGGTTTTGTACATCAGAAAGGATGCTAATGAAAGGAATGGAATGGAAATATTTAAACAACATGGTAGAGGTCTAGATGCGGTAGACCAGACAAGGAACTTCCATTTTTGCTGTCGTCTAGCAAAAGGCAGAGGAGATGTTCTGTGAAATTTAGACCATGAATTCAGAATGTTTAAAAAGAAAAACTTTAGACATGTGCTGTAGCCCCCCTCATGCTATCATCTGTTATTGGATTGTCTATTTAGTCTGTACAGTCTTGCTCATAAGGCAGTGATTAAGCAGTACTTGCATTATTTTTTTTTATGAGCATATTAATAAAAATCAGTCTCTGTAGGTCAAAGACCACCTTATCCCACAGATGAGGAAAATGTGAGAGTAGAGAGTGGGAGACTTCCAGAAAAACCTGTGGGTAAATGTTATGCCAGATGAGCAACACATCCTTGAAGTTTTGACTGAATCCTTTTAAGCTGTAATTTGGTTTCTCAACTAATTAAGCTTTTCTGAACCTTCAAGGCACCCTCTTTGAGCATCAGGAGTGTCCCTGCTGAATTTGATCTTCAAACTGCGAGCTCCAAAAGATGAGCACAGATCAGGAAAACATCAGGAGAGCAGAGCCATGACGTTTAAAAAACTTGGCCATCTGCTACCAAGCTCAGCTGAGCTATTACCCTAAATTAACTCACTGTTCCTTTGTTTTTTCTGTGCTCGGGACGTATASCATGGGAAGAACTGCTAAGAACTGCTTTTCTGGAGTGGGGGAAAAAGTGGGGGTTGAGGTAGTGGACTGATGTCTAGGAGATATGGGTTTGAGTCCCTGTATTGAGCTGAATAAATCATTTGGTTTCTCTCCAATTATTTTCATTTTTGCAGATAGCAGAAGAGGTTTCTGATCCACTTTTGATCCATTTGTCCAATTTTTGGTCAGTCAGAATTTTTTCCTGACAAGAAACACCTTTTGCTAGAAACTTGGTGGGCACTGAGGAGGGCAAGAGGTTAGAAGTTGGGTAAAAGAAGGTAACTTTAAGCAGAAATAAGAGAAAAAATAAATCACAACATCATGGAAATTTTAGAACTTACACAAATATGATCTTTTTTTCTAATGTGCTTGGGGTTTTTTTGATGGCTTTTTTTTTTTTGAACCCGTTCTTATATATGAGTTGCAATTTTTGCTGATAGTGTTAATGAATACTTGTATAATGCCTGTTCTGATGGAACTTAGATATTGTTAGAAATCTTGGTGCTTCTGTAATTTTACGTATAACTCTTCCTTGACCAGGTAAATTTAAATCAGAAAAGCATTAAAAAAAAAAAAGACAGGAACATTTGAAAGAGCTTCAATCACAGATTGGGGAGGAAGTGGAAGGTATAAATCTAGGACTTCTATAGGCTAAGGTAAAAAAGTTTTATCTAACAAACTTAAATCTGATGGATAGATGAGACCGGTTATATTCTATGATATATTGCCTGACTCGGGTGAATTTTAGGAGCATAAATACTACCTCTACTGTTGGAACAGGAAGTTGGCACATTTTGTGTGTATGCGTGGAGGAGCTGTGGGGTTTTTTTTTCCTCTTTTTTCTTTTTTTAACACCTGTTTTAGACAAGCCTGTTTGGAAAGGATCCCTGAATGCCATCTGATCTAAACCCTGCTGAAATCAGGTGATTAAAACAAAAGCTACACACTAAATATATATAGGCTTTGAACTACTRATGTGTGAAATTCTGAAACCAAAGTGCTGCTTCTCTAGTGGGTTTCAAAAATATCAAACAGAATGCAAAAGGTTTTGGTGTACAGTCTATCCAGTATGAAATATGACTGGTAGAGGCAAGATTTTTCTCTGAACTATAGCTGTCTGCCTACAGAACTTATATAAAGAGTAATTCACTTTGCTGAGTGCTGTTGGGGCAGATGGCAATGTTGCAACAGAGAGTGTGTGCTGTGTGAAGGAAACAGTGGTTGTGTTCTGGTGGGCTCTGTTTTTAAATCCTTCATACTGTATTCACTCCACCCCAGAAATTACTGAAATATGAGTGTATTGGCTGTATTACCTTAGCTGGTAACCCAATAATCTTAAAAAGAAAAAAGAAAAATTTTAGACTCTCAAAAGGAAGAAAAATAACCTCCAGAAGTGTAGAAAACATTTTTGTATTAAATTACGTTGTAACAGTTTAAAAACTTGAGTACTAGTTTTAAAAAATGAAAGACTTAATAAGCAGCTTTCCCAGTAATTATATGTTGTGCAGTTACCTTCTGGCTGATGAAGAAAATCTCCCCTAATAATTTTAGGGTTGCCTGTTTTGATCTGTCCTACAGCAAATTTTAAAAGTATGGATTAAATAAAAGATCCTGTGTAAAAACAGTCTGTAGCCTTGTAATTTCATTGTATTTCAGTGGACATTTAAATACCCTGTACCTTCTTTGTGTTTCTGATATCCACAGCTATTGTACATTTTGTCTAAGAGTGATGAATAGGGATGAACTCAGGTTCTGTTCTCACTCAAGAATTGTCATGCCTTGCTGATAAATGATTAATGTAATCCACTTATAAGATTGCTGTGACATCATTCAGATTTTGGCATGCTTAATTTTATTTCATACCAACAAAATGAGCAAATCCCAAAGTCCTTGAAAGCTTCTTCCTACGGAAAAGTACTAAGACTGCGAGAAGAGTGGGAGAGCTGTTTGAGCTTGCTGCATTCTTCACAATGAGTTGAGCATCAGTTTGAGAGTACTGCTCTGTTTTTAATAATGTTGGTTCTGTAATGACTTAAATGCACAGACTCGCTAGACTTCAGTGTTTTACCTATGACCTCGTGATAATTAGTCTGATTTCTTTCGCCATAGTTGGCCATCTTGTACAAATCATACCGTTTTAACTTCTTATATTTTGTGTGCAATATCTTTTGAGTCACACTGATTTTTGAATCAGCAGTTTTGATCTCAATTGAAATTGACACATGCAATCCTTGGTTTCAATAAACATAAAACAAGCTTAAAATTGATTATGTTTTTCAGTTGTTCTTGTAGAGAGAGGTTGCCTGTCATTGTTAACTGTTGAATTGCTGATTTTGTAGCTAACTAGCCTCTAAAATGAATTCACTCTTGTTTCTTTTGTCACTGGGAAGAGGCACTCAAAAGTTAAGTATCTTAACACACACTTAGATTTCTTTTTCTTTATTTAAGGATAATGTAAAAATTAAATGACTTTAACTTAGGTCAACCTGCTTTTGGATGTAAATTTAAATGTAATTAAGAGTACAGAAAACCATATGTTTCAGGAGTTACACTCATTTGATACTTTGATATACAATTCATCAAAATGTGTTCTGCATACAAATCTAACTACCTTGTTAAAATGAACTAGTATTCCTAATTAGCTACTGATCTGATTGTTTCTGGTCAGTGATAAAGTAGCCAAGATATCTCAGCCTCTTGAGCTTAATTTTCATTTAAGGAAAGCTAAAAGGAAAATGATTTTTCCTTTTTTTTTTTTTTTTTTTTTATATTTAAACACTTTCTGAACTCTGGAGAAACTACTTATTGAACTGACTTCAACTCAAGAGAAAAATACAATCTTTGTGAAAATGCAGAAGAGCTACAGCTTTCATAAGCAGTTTACTTCAGCAAAATTTAGTTCCAGAAAAAAATAAATAGAACTGACTGAAATGAACCATATAGGAGCCTTTTAAAAAATAGCCAATCCTCATTCCCTACAAAAGAGAAGAATTAAAAAAATTTGATTGTGATGTAATGTGTATTTGCTATACATATCACTTCCTATGGAAGAAAAGTCACAATAATGTATCATGTAGCTCTTGGGATTATTGTAGGTGACATGAAACGTTATCCCGTGTCGTCTTATACGTTGGTTATGAGAATGCCTGTGTTGCTGGGATCTAGTTGTTAGTTTTTCATGACCAGGAAATCACATTACGTTTCTTAGAGGAGATCTGGTTCTCTGTCAAAACCCCCTTAGGATAATTTACCCTCCTGATTTTTTGTGTGCTAGTTAATAGCATTTTGATCTAAATAGCAATGTGGAAATGAGGTTTTATGAAAAGTATATATTAAAAGCGCAACCCTAGCCTTTGCGCAGTTAATATTCATACAATCCACTTTCAAAAAAATAATAGGTTCTCTACTCTGGAAAAATTACTGCATTTTGGTGTTTCTCTAGAAATTAAAACTGCAACTGCAATAGTAGGTTTTATGGACAGCATTTTTGTGCATGAAGCATGGGCAGTTTTCATACATGACAGTAATTTTTTATTTTAGGGTAGGGGAAAGGGACAGGTAAGTTAACTATATTCTTTCAAAATAAGTCATGGTTGTTATGTTTTTAATAGCAAAGGAATATCTGGTTTTGGAGGAAGACTAACATGTGTTTTGTGTTTTAATTTTGCCAAGACATCATGCCAGAGTCACTGTTCATTTTCAGAAATTTCTTCTGCAACATTATATGTGCTTTCTTCCCCTTAATCTAAAAACATTTTGGGTTGCTGAGTGTGGGAAAGGGCAAAGTACAGGGAAAGGCAGTAAAGGGAAAGGCAGAAGTGATACTAAGGAGGGAAGAATCAAATTGCTGAGGGACCTTCCAAGATGGCAAATCTCCAGGAACCAGAATGGCTTTGGTAACAAGTTCTATAAATGTTCATGCTAGCCGCCGCTTTGTGTAGCGAATGATTCAAAAGTTCCATTGCTCTTTGAAACAGAATAATTGGCCAGTTCCTTTTTGGAAGCTATTATGAAAAATTCCCAACTGTTTAATATTGAGGAGACTATAAATATAACTAAATCAGAGCTGGTTTTTAGTTATCTATCAGACAAGGGTCTTCCTACATGATTTTTTCTGCTGTTCCCCCCCCCCCCCATAGCATTTGTGTAAGTAAAATGTGTTCAGGTTACCCAATTTTATTAGAGTATATCTAAGGTATATTTTGAAATATATGTGAAATATTATCATTGATATAATTGAATATAATCATAAGGCTTGAATTAGCTAATTTTTTAATCCACTAAATTTCTTAGAGTTTTTCAGCAAATTCTTTTAAAACTTTCTCCCCACTAAAAAAGAAGAATTTAGTATGTGAAGTAGCTTTATATCACATGGAGAAAAAGGAATAGAAGATAAAAGAATTACCGACTCCCACAACTGTAAAACTACTTTTTCAGCTATAACTCGTAATGCTTACTCTGTGGACTGTATAGCATTGCCTCATGACAGCCTCATATGATCAAACGTGGAAGCATCAGATTGTCCTCCTTGTAGCCCTTCTAGCTGGATATATGGTGACATTACTTTCATACCTTGAGACATTGGAATGCATCTTATAGTAGGGACTGCCTTCAAGAAGGAAAAAAAGGCTGTCTGGTATTTTAATGTAACGTCAGTGTCTTCATTGTATTCGTGTTCATTTCTTATTCTTCATCATCTCTATCCATGAAAATGCTGACTTATTAAGCAGAGGCCCCAAAGATGTTTTGGATTTTTTCTTCCAGTATATAACTGTGTTGAAACCTGAGCAGTTCACGATTTAATTAGGATCCAGTGTTAAACTCTGTATACATGTCTTTTAAGGAGTGACCTCCACATGTACTGTGGTGCAGGCTTATATGCATCCACTAGACACCCTCCAGATAACAGAATGGCATTAGTAGTAAGGTAAGGGTTCTTTTTTATTCAGAAAAAGCACTTCATTCAGAAAAGGAGACTGTTTAAGCTTCCTGTCCCAGAGCCTTGTATCTTCAAATAGCAGAATCTATTGAATAGTTTTTGGATCACTGGACAGTTGAAATGCTTAAGGATGTGGACTGTTCTTTCATAGGTATCTTGCACCAGCAATCAGATGGCTGAATTACTGGGCAAGAGGTTGCAGAGCTGGGATGACTAATTCAGGGCTTTTTTGTGATACGAGGAAGAGGAAGATATTTTTTCGAGTCAGTTAAGATACTTAAGTCAGTCTGAAGGCTTATTAATCAGATGAACAGCAATGGGTTACACAAAGCTGTTATCCTCTTGTTTTTAAAATATCCTATTTATTCTTCAATTATTAAGACATAAAATGTAAAAAATCACGCACACACACATACACACCCTCCTTAATAACTAACCTTCTCCAACTAGATGCACATCTTGTGCCCCTTTAAGTTTAAGTTTGTGCCATGTTTAAGTCCTTTTCTGTCTCTAATTTAGTACAGGAATTCTGCTGCTTTATATGTTTTTGCTATATCTAATACCATTATTATGGCATAGTAACATACAAATCCTAATGGCAGTTTTTTTATATTGGCTTTATAGAAATAATAGCATATTGAATAGTGAGTGTATCTGATAAAACTCACTGTTTTAGTAGCTCTGAATCACAATTCAGTAAAGTCTGCATAGTCTTTCTGTGGGTTTCATTGGTCTTTATCTGGTATCTGTAGAAAGAGCAGATGCATTTATAAATAACACATTGTTGTCAGGTCTTTCAAATCCATGTGCAGTGAATGAAGTACTGTGCTGTAAAGTCAGTTATAATCATTTATCCTTAGTTTGAACAGCATGGAATAATCAGTTGAAATCCTAAGCAGTATTAAGAAAGAGAACATGACTTATAGAGAAGATAAATGCAAAATAGAGATCTCTTGCTGCAGTTCAGTTGGCAACCTGCAAGTAGGCCTCTAGCCCAGAAGTTCCCACTGGTGTCACAAATGAAGAACAGACTCTGCTCCACTGTCGTGTGCTGGAAACAGGGTCATGTTTTGGTCTCTCTGGCTGCAGCATTTTACAGATGATATGAAGAGTTCTGTGTGAGCCTAATGAAAAGGATATGGGAAGCGGAGCAGTCCATTTAATATTTTTTTTCGAAGAAAGGACAAACTGGAATGTTTAACATATGAAGAAGTATCAGTCATCTGTTAAGCCAGCCTTAGAGGAGCTGTGAGGCTGGTGGCAGGGATAAGTTATTTAGAAAAGAAATCAAACTTGCCTGAAACTTTTCATCATGTAGAATTATATGTTCACCATGGTAAGAATAATGCTCCCCCCTGCAAGAAGCCCTGCATATACTGCAGCACAACAGTGTTGTAAATGGTTTCAAAGTCAACACCAAGTTTTACAGTTAGTTTTGACCAAAATAACTGGAGCAGTGATTACACTTTGGTAAGCAAGTAACTTTCAAAATAGGCTTTTCTGTGTTGGCACCTGTCACTGCTCTCTAAAAATTACATCATGTTTGGAGAAGAAGAATGGGAAAGGGAAGTGACTTTGTTTAACTGGAACACCTATCTGGTGCATTTTGATGTCCCAGCTTTGTAGTGAGTTGAGTGATATTTACTGTTTGGCTGTACAATGCCAAATACATAACCAGGACTTTGCATAAAGTACAGAAAGTACCTGCTAGTGAATATTATGTATCCAGACTTCTATAGTTTCTGACACTTGTTCACTGTTTTTCTTGTTTACTAACTGAATCTTTTGAGGACAGTCTAAAATCCCATGCCTGTAGCTGTTTAAGAACAAAATTCATGGAATATGAACTTTTTTTTGCTGAAATGAAGGAATCCCCCACAAAGTTCTCCATCATGCTCTTGTTACTCAGAAGGCAAATCTTCTGGCTGCAGTCCTGTCTAAAGAGAAAATGAACTGGTTATATGTTAAGGTGCAAGGATGCTGTGAAACTCTGGAAGCTGTTTTCTACTGAGGAGAGGCTAAAACCTTAGAGGTTTAGTTGTCTTGTTCTATTGCTCATCAGTGGAAAATATTGCTGTGTGAGATGCTTTCCCCACAGCCTCTGGTATCTGAGTTCTCTTTTAATAGCTCCCAAATGTGTTTGTGCTGATGTTTATAGCTTACCAAGCACTGACACAGAGAACTGATGAGATTTTTGTCACTTTTGCTTCTGATGATGCATTTGAGTGTCAGAAGTGAAAATTGAGCAAAAATGTACCTATTTCATTCTGCTTTTTTGTAAGATGGCTCATTTATTATTAATGCCAGGTTTTCTCTGGGAACTCAGGGTAGCAAGCAGTGCTTTTATTTGTATTTACAAGATTATCTTCATGTTCACACTTGCTTGAGTCGCGCACACAGGTACTTGACAGGAAGCCTTCCTGTGTGCTAGTTATGAGAGTGTTGGCTTTTTTTCTGTCCCCAGCTGAAGCATGTGAGAATTACATTCCTTCTTGTAAGGCATAGTGTTATAGTCCTTCAGTTTCATCTGCATGTGAAGCATCCTTGTGACAAGGGCTGCAAAGCAAACTCATATATATGTTTTATTTTGCATCTACTCTATCTGTTCTAGTTTTGCAGTGGGTTCAGTGTATTATAAATGCTTTGGAACTGTATGTGGTGATCCTTTTCTCTTTTCCCTTCCCACCCATCTATATCTGGTCTGTAAATTACATTATCATTTCCACTTTTTCATCTTCTATCATGAGGAGGCTAGTTCTTCATCCCAACTGTAGCCCAGTTCATGAGTTCCTGGTGCATGTGTATGACGTATTCCACAAGGGGGGGGGGGGAGCGGATTTTTGTCTGCTGGGGTTTGAGATTAGAAGAAAACAGCTTTACAGAAGATCTGATGAACCTGTGGAGGACTCATGTGAAGAGAGTGAGTGTGCGCATTTAATCTGGGAACATATGCTTCAGAAAAATCACTTTATCTCTTAGAGACTGTAGGATTATCCTGGACTGTGTTAATGGGATAACCTTAGAGCTTTAAGACTGGCAGAGACTTCACCATTGTGACAGAAAGAGCTTCACAGACCACAGTTTGAATCCAGTGGCCTAGAGAGTCTAAATAAGCCTTTGTCTCTTCATGCTAAAGACTTGGCAGATACTCTGCATAGCTTTCATATTCCAAACTAAAGGAAAGCCTCTCCATTCTCTGTGGCCGTAGTGAACTGACCATCAAATCAAATTTTCTCAGTTTGGATTTTCTTTTTAAATAAAGATGAATAAATATAATATTAAGATGCTGTTTGCATGTACTTAGATGTTGGATGAGTAAGATGGTGTTTGTTTTTTCTGTACATCACTAATAAAGATGCTCAGTGACTTCTAGACATAGAAGACCTCATTGTGACAGATGCAGACACAGTTTCTCTTCTTGTCACTGCGTAATAAGTACATGGCAATTTTGTAGTGCTTGATTAGCAAAGGAAGATACTCCGTTGTTGCTATTGTGATTGTACAGCTGCTTTGTACAGAGGTTTGTGTGGTTTTATTGATTTACTATGCACAGATGCATTCCTGGATTGCAGACGTGAACTCCTTCATTGCTTTTCTCTACATAGTTTGCACTGTCAAGAACAGAATAATAGTCATTTGGGGCAGAAATTGGGTTATTAGTCTTCCCTGTGAAAATAACATTTTATTTTAATATTCAGAAATTTTTTTCTAAATAACCAATAAATGCAAGATAATGGGTGTGTGTATATACTCTCTATATGCCATTTTATCATTTTTATGTTGGTTCTGTATATACAGATTTTATATCAACTTTTCTTTTGTATTTTGACAACTGATAGCTATAGTCATCAGCCCATTTTTTCCATCTGTCATCTTTATTTTTCTTTTTGTTTTGGAGATTGTGTCAAGGTCTCTCTTGAGTATCCTGGAAAGTGATCTGTTGTCTTGATCCTGTATTCTGAACAGTTATCTATTTTTAAGGACTGTTAAGAACCTTTCTGTTGCTTGCCTACTTACCACAGCTCCTGCTGTATCAACTAGTTAAACTCTTTGTTACTTTTGTCAAGGTTAATTAGTAACTGCAAAGGAAGGAAAGGTGAATTAGAAGGATTCAGAAGTGAGAACAAATACTCCCCCATTAGTTTCTGGCCAAGCAATTTGCAAACCAGTTGTATGAAAAACTCCTTTTCTGAATTTTTGTGAAGTGACACTGTAATATTGCCATATGCTTTGGAAAATTGCCCACCCTGTTCTTTCTCCTTTCTCATCATGGATTGGAGAACCCCTCTTGGTCTCCTTGGACAATTCAGACATGTCAGAAGTCCAAGTTGAGTGCAGCTTTGACAATCTGTTTGTGAGAAAAAGATTGTGCTCTTGCAATGTTTTGTCTTACCGAACTGAGGCAGCATGGAGTACAGGGACTGAGTTAACAGTAATGTATGAATTGTAGCAGCAAGTTTCCGGTCTTAGAGCTTAACCTTCTATTAATGCTTTTCTCTTTAAAAGAAATTAAAAACTTTGCCTTAGTTGTGTGTCCCTTACAATATAAGTTATTTTCTTGGAATATCACAAGGATGTTCAAAGAGTAGGGATGATTCTTAAAAATCATGTCATTTCCATTTTGTTAACAAGGGGAAAGAATTTTACTTCCTAACTGAAAAGTCAGAGCTCCCTGATAAAGGTAGTGGGAAACAAAACTGTGAACAGCAAGGAGGACTTAATTGTGAATGAGGAGATGAGATACAGAAAGGAAAACTGAACTTTGAAAAAGTATTGTAAGACTGAGGTCAATTAAACTGTGAAATTGTCTCCCAGTGAGAAGATATGTTATGGAGAATTGAATACCTGGTGGTACAGAGGACTTCAAAAATACTACAGGACGGAATCCTCAACTTGAATAATCTCATTCTGAAGGATTTTGACCTGGCTTTGTTTTTAGTGATCAGGAACAACTTCATCCCTAAAACAGCTGTAATCAGATTTTCTTGTCTTTTTTTTTTTTTTTTGGGGGGGGGGGTGTCATCAAACATAGTGTTCTGATACAGTGTTTTTCCACAAGCATAACTTTATTGTGATGTAGTAAATTATCTTCCAGTTTAGTTTTGCTCTTGAAGGAGTGTTCTGTGACTGTTTCTGTGGTCAAATGTTTAGGTTGATATTTATATTTGAATAAAATATAATAAACTTTAGGAATGAACACCAGTATATTTTGTCCTCACAGAAGATCAAAAGTTATTGGTAAATCTAGAAGTCTAACAGATGATTGTAGTGTAATTATATAAGATCATGTTGTCTAGTGATCTTTTTATTCCTTTAAAGGTCAGTGGGATGCTTCTAACAAGTGTGCCCTGTACCAAGGAGTGTATCTGATGGAGCTGCAAACATGATCTCAGTTGTACTGCTTGCCTTTCCTCTTTAAATAATATAGAGAGAGCAAAATTTGTAGAAAAAAACAAGTTGTAGGGATCAGTGAATGACAGAGGGAGCCTAATACAGGCTGGATAAAAAGAGGTTAAAGGGAAACAGTAACATTGTGCATGTACCCTCAATGAATTAATGTCCAGGGTGGAAGGGGGTTAATTACATTGTTCAAAAGTGATAAAACAAGGAAGAATGGTCTAAAGATAAAGGTGTTGAAGCAATCATACTGAGCTTGAGGAGAAATTGTGATAATAATGCTGAATTAATTGATGTACTAGATTATGTTGGGAAATGATTTGTAGGTTTCAGGGAAATGAATGTAGATGAGTGAAGAGTTTTGCAGGCCCTGTGCTCTTTGACCATTATCTTCCTTGCAGGGACAGTACCATTTCTAGCAGAATACTCTTTGATTGCCACTGCTGGCTGTCATAAGAAGGTGATGTGTGTTTGTACGTGGACTTGTTTTCACTGAAAATATGGAGTCATTATGGCTGCAAGGTGCCTTGAGGTAGCTCAGGTTTTCTCCTCTGCTCCTTCACTCCATGTGGTCCTGGTGGTTCTGTTGTAACCCCAAGGAGTCCTACTGTTGCTTGTTGCTGCAGCTTATTCCCCATGCTCTTAAAATGTGGCGCTGTGGCAACTGCTCTTTAGTAATTTAAGACTGAGTAACATTATTTCTGGATACCATTGCTGTCTCTTTAATCATCCTGAATTTTATGGTGTTCTTTCCAGCACACCCACATTTACACTTTTTGCCCATCACCGTAATACCGTCAACATGTGAAGCAGGGGGTGCTGCCTGTTGAGCAATCACAGCTCTTACTTGTCCAGGATCAAAAAACAATAACTAGGTGTCAAGCCCAGCTCTGTTGGATGGTGAGGTTTCAATTACAAATGGTCTGATTGCAACTGATTAGGACTACTGTTGTGGCTTCAGTGCTACTCAGAGCTGAGAAAATTTTTGTACAGCGTGTCATTGAATTGGCTAATTCCCTGGATGTACTAAAAATGGAATGATTTGTATTTTTGCTTGAAAGTATTTAATAATCTAACAGATTTTAAATACTGTTTCTCCTTCCCTTCCTCCCTCAACTTTTTTACCAAAGATGATGCTGATTTTTGAGTCAGAGCTGAAAAAATATGCAGTCTACAGTAAAGCATCATCTATCAGAAATATGCAGCAGATAGGGATATATTTTTATCATTTTGTTTAAATTTTTTTCTGTTTTTTAAAACAGTGAAATCTGTTAATTTGCCAGACTTTTCCAAATCTTTAGAACTGGTGCAACAATGAAGTTTTCTTCCATTACTGTAAGCACTGGAGTGATTTTTGCAGAGTGGAGAAGATAAGTCCATCTCCTTAGCCATATGCAGGGATTGTTCTCTCCAGTGAAGTGATGGTTTTTGTTTCAGTGAGAAGGCTTCCACATCAAAGTTGTTATCTGCTGTATTGATGGTATGTCTTTCAGCTGTACTTCATGACTGCCATACCTTTCCTACATTGTGGTAATCATTTGAGTTTTAAGACACTCTGTAGTTTTTGTGGCCTAAATTTTTGTGTGGACATAATGGAAATTTCCAACTTAGAGCACATGAAGCTCTACATGTATAATATTAAGCTCTCCATGTATAAAATAATATAGAAATAGCTGCTTTTACTGTGTGAATTGTGATTTTGACCAGAAACGTCTGCTAGGGTACTGTCAACTTTTTTTTTCTTAAGTTTGATAATATATTGTTGATTTTTATTGTTGCAGATATAACCCAGATTATAGGTCTTTGAGAAAATGGAAGTGAATTTTTAGTTTTATTATGTGGAATGGGAAGGTGACTCAGGTGCAGTGTTTGCAACTTCTAGGAACATATGAAGCTTTAGATGAATGATGCCTTTATTTCAGTAATTAGAAAATATGAAATTAAATGACTTTACTGCCTGATGCCCAGGGCTTGTTAATGTTCTTAAGGCAATTTGCAGACTTCCTTGACTTTCAGCTAAATTCACTGAAGCTTGTGCCAAAACTTACTTCAGTGTGTATCATGTGCAAAGTGCTACAATGCAGTGTTTCTCTGTAGAGCAACCAAAAAATTAAGGTGACATTGCTGTTTTAATCTTGGGGTAGTAAGGATAGAAGTAATGATTTCATAATATTCTTTAGATGTGGGAGATTACCTTTTTTATTTAAAGTAACAGATTATTTTGATTCTGATTATGTAGCATGCTTCTGTTTACATTTTCACTAATTGCTTGCTCTAGAAAAGCTCCTAGAAATGCCCCAGAGTTCAGTACATTAGCATTTTCAGAGCAATGAACAGACCAGTAGAGTACAACGTTATGAAAGTTCTGAATAGCAGCTGAGACTATGCTTTTAAGCAGTGACATCCAAAATCACTGAGGTTCAAATTAGTAAAAGTGAAGGGTATTATCAGTGGCATTATTTCTGAATTTAGCTAAATATTCCCTAAGTGGGATTTTCTTCACAGTGATTCCATGATTACAAATCTTTGGAAATTTGCAGAAGTACCTCAGTGGAAAATAGAAAAGGACTGAGAAGCTGAAAGATCCTTTGACTTTGCAGCTCTAACTCATCTACTTTTAAGATAATTATCCAAGTTCCAGACAATGATTTGGAGTCAGTAAAGTTGTATATCTGCAATCGCCATACTAGCGTGGCAGGAGCTGTTATTCATGCGCTCTCAGAATTTCTACAGTATGTGCCCTGTTAGTTGCAGAACAACTCTCTGCTTACTGGGGGTGATTTTCTGACTTGCCCCAGAAATGCAGAAAACCCCAGATTTATTGAAGAAAAAATGGTCTTTGACGCTAGGGACACCTGATGTAAATCATTGGTGTGGTAACAGCAATGGCTCAAGGCTATACAGAATTTTGTGGAGGTGCACTGATTTAGAATCAACTGGGGGTCGACCCTTAGTGTTTAATCCATGATCTTTATTTGCTGCTGTCAGAAGCCTTACTTGGGAACTTAACTGAAGTGGCACTGAGGCTTTGTGGACATCTTTGAAGGGTATTTCCATTTTCTATTTGAAAGCAACTCCCTAAGTTTCCACGTTTCTTTTWCCTGCTGTCCTCAAGCATAATCTGTTTAAGTAACTCTGTTCATTCATACTGGAAGCTGTATCCTATACTCTTCTCATACTTGCACCTTTTTTAATCCAGAATTGCTCAGTTGATTAATGAGCTTTTGCACTGAATATTTGCATTGAAGTTGTTCAGAATAAGATGTAACCTGTAGCCATCTGTGCTTATGGTTAAATTTGGATTCTTATCTTGTATTTTTTGAAATTACAACCTAAGGTGCAGAAAATAAGTTTCACCTGTTGATGAACTCACAAGCAAAGATAACTTTTTTTGTTCTGTACACTTGCCTGTAGCTGGGGAAAAAATCCACCTGAAGAAATCTATAAGAGAAAAAACATGCTGAATAAGTAGACCGCTTTCTCGGTAGTACCATTTCCCAAATATTTCAGTAGGCTTCAGGAGGCAAAATCACTTTATTAGTGTTCTGTCTCTCTTTTTTCACATAGTTTCGATTCTGTTCTTGCTGGAGTCAGTGAATTTGCTGTTGTTTTTTGGCAGGAGATGTATTGGGCAATATGATTTAAAACACACAAACTGGTTGATTTGGATTCTGGGAAGATGTTTTAATACAATTTTGATATTCATAAGGTATTTTTGTAGGAACAGCTGAAAATTTGTTCTCTTCTAACCTGCAGGCTTATGAAGCTTAAGGGAATTCAGAAAATATTACTTCCTAGCTGTATCAGATTTATGAGGAAGTAGATGGGATGAAAAGAGTGTTCTAAATCAAAAGTTACATACTAATTTCCACCTAAAAGACTATGAGGTGTTTTAAATTGCCTGCCTTTAACAATGAGGATGCATTTCTTCAGATGATGTGGAGAACCTTCTGAAAGCTCTTAATTACTAGTTTGTTTATTTGTTTCCAAGTCTCTGCACAATTCAGTCAGTGGTTCTGATGATATAAATATCATGAGAAAGAGTCTCTTGTGAGAGATTCTTGGCTCATTTGTCTGTATAGACAGAAAGTATAGATTAATATAAAAGCTATCAATGAAATCCCATGTATGCTTTTGGGATGGAAGAGGTTCCATATAGCCTTGTTTTCTGGCTGTATATTTAACTTCTCCTTGGAACAGGCAGGAGATGAGAAACTGCCCTTTCAAGGAACTGTCACTTCTAGATCTACATTTATATATTTCCTGAGAAGTGCTCTTGTGCAGTTATTCCTGTGTTTAATCTTTTGCTTTTTGTCATAGCTTGTCCTTATGTGATTGTACTGCTAGAACCCAGCAAAGTTCAACAGGCAGATAGCAAAATTTAGAAGAAATCAGGCTGGGAGTAAAGCCAAGCAGGAGAATAATTTATGAAAGAAATGATTGCTAAGTAAGTGGATTCTGTACACTGGGAAGGAGAGAAACTTTTCAGTAGTATGATGTTTGGATGTTTTTGTAGCATCTCTTAAAACTTTAATTGGTAAGATTATGGTAGACAAATGGAGTGTCTTTTCTTGTGTAATTGGCTCCTTGTTCCCACACTGTGTACGTCCTCTACTGCCCAGGTCCTCTACTGCCCAGCTGTCAAGCAAAGGTGAGCCATCTTCTGGTCTCTGTTACACTGGTTTAAAACTGGATCAGCTCCAGGTATCTTAACCTTAAAGCCTTTTCAGTTTCTTTCATGTTCATTGGTATAAATGAAAGCAGCAGGCTGTCTGGACTATTCACTTTCACAATGCTGTAGGTCTGTGTTTGGGGATGATGGAACCGGAATTTAGCAAACCTGGCACAAGAGCGTCTGATCGCAGCTTTCCTTAGAGAATGGGAGTAATCACTTTCCTCTTCTCTTGCCAGAGGAGATCAAATGACCTTTCCATGCGCTATCCAGTCAGAACCCCTGCAGGATCTGTAAACTGGACTACTTCATGGCTTTTTCCATAGGATTGTGGGGTGCATTTTGTAATACATAGCAGGTTTTCCCTCATTTGTCTTTGTGTACCCACGACTTTTTATTGTGTATCATGTGAAAGCTGGGAGAGGGAAGGAAAATCTCACAGCTGGCTGCAGGGCGAGGGCATGTGTCTCTACTACTGCTGTATTACTTTCTTGTCCCACTCCCCATATCCTTTCTCCAGGTTCCCTGAGAAAGCCTTAGGAAACCAGTCAAGAAACAGAGTAGGCTGAGGATAATGTAAGGCTGAACACTTACTGACTTGCTGGTCAGGTCGTTCCCACTGGGTGGTCTGCCTGCAGCTGCCAAATGTATTGAAAAATGGCCAAGTTATGTGCCTTTCCTTTGGTGGGAAGACTAATTGGGATTGTCCATGAAAACGTAAAGGAAGTGCACTACCTTTGAGACTCCTGCACTTCTAAAATTAATTTAAAATTAGACAGTGGTTAAAAAGTTAAGGATAAGAAGTAAAGAAATATGTAATCCTTTTAAACTACTGTTTGTATATTATCAATCTAATCAAAGAGCATATCTTCCAGGCCATTTGATCATAGGGATTTTTTTCAGCTTAAGATTTACAACCTATGCATAATATTATAAGCCTGTATGGCTCTTCATTTTCTTTTTGGTAAATAGTAATTGAAAATCAGCAACATAATATTATTAATATTTAATGAAGTTTTAGTTGTTTGTTCATTTTTTTGACAAGCATTAAATTGTATTAAAAAAAGTTATATATACACTGCATATGTGATAGCTTCTCCAAAAAACTGCTTAAATATATCTTTCATCTTTTTATTTATTTATTTTAAGGACCTCTTTCTTGGTTGCAGTACTGGTGAACACTTCTTTGTTAGTTTGTTTGGGTTTGTATGAGTCTTTGAAGAGTTGATGTTCTATGAAGAATAGAACTTGTATTCATGTATCTAAAAGAAGATTAAAAATGTCATGCTTTTAAAAAGAAAACTTCCTCTGTAATTCTGAATTGATTATATTGCAGACCATGACTACTTTTTTCTTGTTTCCCTTTTTCTTTCATACAGATGCTTCAGCTATAATTAATTGAATCAAAAATTACTGAAGACTGCTACAAAACTTAAGTTTTGGCCCCTTTTAGATCCAGTTCTTGTCATTTTGCAATTGCAGTGATTGTTTATAAGAATCTTGCAGTTACTATTAACACTTTTGTTTGTAGAAATAACTTCTTGCAAATGAACCTAAGGATAATATTTGCTATTACCTTAGAAGAAATATAGAATGTGGTGATCATCAGACTTACACTTGTTTGAAACATTTTCTTCTGATAATTTTCAATAGAAAATTTGAAATAATTTTTGAATCCCTACTATCAGTAGTGGTCATGTGTCTACCAACTGCTACATAATCAAAAGTAGTGGGCTATGGAGAACAAAACTCATATGTTGCTCAATTGGATATAATTTTTCTAGACAAAAGGCTGATTTAGTAAATTACCCTTTCACTCCTGTGAAACAGAACTTAACCCGTCAGAATGAATGCATAGCTTATCAGGAAAGGGATTTTATTTAGACTCATGTATTTTGGCTTCTGTCTGGCTATTTTAGATACTATCCAGATTGGCAGGTGAAAATAAAATGGACATCAATTATTCTGGGCAGTATGATATAACTATTGCATTTCTTGCCAGGGTTTTTATCCACCCTAGAATAATAAGCCAGCACAATTTCTCCATAGTTATCATTTTCCTAAAATAGATGGCGTTTTCAGCTCTGTATGTCTGCTTACTTAGATAAGTAAACTAGGAAAGGAAACTTTAATATTATCTTTTCAGACACTTTATAAGAGATAGAAATTTTAACTTTGAAATCATGTATCACTTGGATATGGACATTTTGACTTTCTGCTGCCTTATCTTTTGAGTTTTAAGATCTATGTGTGAACTCTAAGTACTCTGATACTTGTTTACAAATGAGGAGATTAAGGGCAGACTTTAAGACTTTGATTATTCTTCCCTTCCTCCTTTCCTTCCTATGTGGTTTTGGTTTATGTGACTACTTTAAACAGCAAGAAAGCTGGAATTTAATTTTTTTTAATCCCAACAGTATCAAATATCCTTGTCTAGACAGGATGGAGAGAAAAGATTGCTTCTGCAAACATTATTCACTTCCGTCAACTCTTCTGTATTGGAAAATACACAGTTACGACTGAGTGTAGTTACATTTTTTTTCTCTTGTGAATTTGTTACCAGACTTTGATTTGAATTCTTTGGATCTCAGAAGATTTGAAATTCTTTAATTTTCTAGCCTGTGCTTTGGTCTTCTGCTAAAAATGACAGTAATTTCCCATTACTCTTTCTCAGATGGTGAATTTTCTTATAGAAGACAGTCACTATTAATACCACTTTTGCAGTGAACTTAAGAGTGGTGCATAATAGTTCCACTCTATCTTTGTGGGAAGAGATCACAGTCCCCGTTCAAAAGCTTCCCTCAGTTTGTGCAATGGATCCTCTTCTCTGAATTTCATGGCACTTCAGCTGTCTTGTCCTAGCATCTAGATGGTGCATGGTGCATATAGGGGTACTTAATTTATGGACTTCACTTACTGGGCAAAAATCAGGAAGTGGGGTGACTTTTTTTGTGGGAGGGTGGTCCTTATAAAATAAGCAGTGGCTACCATCACTGTGTGGTCATGCTGAATTTCCTGTTTGATTTGAAGAGTGTCTTGTTGATTTCCTCAGTGGTTCTGTGTCTGTCTGTCTTAAAAGATGCTGTTTAGTGGTGTTCGTGGGGGTGGTGTTGCCTCATTACACCTTAGAAGACAACAGTGCCCTTTGGTTATATGACATACTGGTGCTCTGTAAATACCTGTCCTTTTACTGTTGGAACACAAACAGGTATATGTGTTATGGCCAGGTTTACTAGCTGAACCTTAAGTGGGGCATTTTGTTTCTGTTTTCTCACTTGTTGCAAGCTCGTTGGTTAGTGGCAGAAGAAGGGTTTTTATTAGTCTGTTGCTAGCAGTTACAGATTAGTGTTTGGTTTTCTGTTAAGTGCCTGTGTACTAAAGTAATGAGAACTCTTTAAGTTATTACAGTAAAAGACTGATTCAGTCTGTAGCAGTTTAAACATAGTATTTATCATATTCTGTCAGATTTAATATTGTGTAAAATTACATGGGCCTTACATTGGTACGACAGTGCTTTCAGAGGTTATGGAACATTGAAAAAGGTTAAGTAGCTTAAGGTGATGCACAAGTTCTTTGTCAATGCTGAATCAAGAGATTTGTTTTGAAAAGCAGGTTAAAGATATAAAAAATAATCTAATTGTAGTAATTTTTTTTGCTTAAGTAGTATGAAGCTTTGCCACTATGATTTTGTTAATCTATTCTCTTCTACGTTTTTAAAAAGATAATACGGTAAGTGACCTAGTATAAATTCATAATTTTGCTTGCTGAGGCAGAGTCGTTTAAGGGCTATGACAGTTTTAATGATTGATTATTTTGGCTATGTTTTTTTTTGGGAGGGGGGTCTCCCCTCTCTGTTAAGTGTGAAGTATGTAAGTATCTTTATGCTGGAAGCTGAGTAACTTTTTGGTGTGGGTTGTTTTTTTTGGTTTTTTTTTAGTATTTTTCTTCTCTTTGGAATAAAGTTTCCTGTTGTGCTTCTGGTCTAGTTTTATTTTTCAGGGGTGGCAGGAAAGAGGCTGGGTGAACTGCAATTAGTGCTTCCCATGAAATGCATTTTAATCTAGCTCAGAAGACACTCCACAGGCCATAAAAAAGAATCTGAAAACATTGAAGGATCCAGGCCCTAAATTTCGATACTGTTGACTGGTTCACACTTGGGGTTGGTGTGTTTTCATTGAGTAGCTCTGAAGATTTTGTTGGTTTCAGAGTACCATTATATTTGGATTTAAATTGAGTTAGTACTGTTTTATAGGATATAATTCATATTCCACATCAGATTTCCACAGAACTTCCCTAAATGTGTAGTGATCTTTAAATGAATATGTAGTAGTGTAGTAAGTGTGTAGGGACAGTACAGTAAAATGTGCTGACAAGCACTTTTCTCTGCTGTTCTCATAGTTGGACTAGGGGAGGTAGTTCTGAGGAAGTTAGTGGCATAAAAGTGAGCACTCACTAGTAACTCGGTGTTGAAGCTGAAAGCTTTATCAGGCTGAATTTTGCAGGATTTCATCAGCAGTACTCAGCACTTTCATTAATGGTGTGGAAAAAACAGAACAGAGAATGTAAATTTGATAAGCAGATAGCAGCAGTCTGGGAGGAACCTCCAGTATGTTGGAGGACGGGAACAAAATTGAAAACAGTCATGGTGAGTTATCATGGGAAGGGAAGGAAAGGTGCTTTTTGACAGAGACAAGAGCAAGGTGGATGATACAGGAGGAAACTGCTGCCTAAGGACAAGTTCTGCAGACACCTCTAGGGGGACTGTAGCTAGTCTCAAGGTAACTTGAGTTGTTGGTGTCATATGGTTACTGAAATGCAATTGCTGCACCGAGAATACAGGAGTACAGCCTTAGGAGAGGCATGATGGATTCTCCATGAGAACTCAGCTAGAGTGTCCTCTTTTACACATTGCATTTGAGAGGGAGCTGGAAAGGGTCTGAAGGAGGGTACCGAAAGCACTTAGATGGACAGAAAATACAGACTATGAAGAACGGAGGGAGACTGGTTAGGCCAAAGAGGGGAAGGCTGACACAGGATATAAATAGAGAAGGAGGGCAATCTGTGCTCAGCTGACAGGCCTGGATATGACTGATCAGCTTCCACTGCAGCAGTCAGACTAGACGCTGGGAAATTTTTCTAACAGTAAAACACTCGGATATGACCAAGTGACCTTGGATGCTCAGAGTCCTTTGAGAATAGGTAAATACGCATACCAGAAATGTCATCAGTATCATTGATCCTGACTTCAGGAAAAGGGACATTGATACAATGGCATCAAACAACATCTCAAAATACGATTCTGTGATTACAGGATTTCGGGTAGGCTACATGTAGCTGTGCACTTAGATTATTTTTATAGTCACATGGCTAAAATCAACCCCTAATTCCACTGTCTTCAAGGAAGCTTGAGGAAGTTAAACATGGCCTTTGTATTATAAAGAAATAGAACAATTTGTATAAACCTCCCTTTTCCTTTTGTCTCCCAGCAGTATCCTTGCTGTTAGTTTCAGCCAAATTTGGAGGAAGAGTAGAGATCTCAAAAATCAATAAATCCATTCATGTTTCATGAAATTGGTGACCAGATAATGGGAAAATTCATTTACTCCACTGAGAAGAAAAGTTGAACTGATTTATATATAAATTCGGCAGTAGCCAATTGACTAAGTGGATGTGTGTATTGAACAGCTATTGCTTGTGTAGTCTGGACTCGTCATAGATCGTTCTATCTCTTGCCTGATCAGAATTTCATCAAGTGACAGAATCAACTGTGTTATAGTGATGATAGAGATGTTTTAGAAGGCAAAGAATAGAAAGCCATAGGAATTTGAGCTTTTTTTTAGTTGTCTGAGCAGCAGAATTACTTGCTTAAATTTATGGAGCAATAACATGAACTGTTCACAGAATGAGTGGAGCTCATCTCCATTACTATACCATTTTATTACTACTTTAATATCTCTTGACTCCTTCCATTATTTTTTCCTTTGTACTGTTTAGATTTCRTATGTAATCTGTGGCACACAATATAAGAACCATATATGTGTTTTGGAGAATGCCACCAGCTTTGTCAGTATTGTGCCTGGTGATTTCCCATGTATAGTTTAGATCCTGAGCTGAAGTCTTAGGGCATATACCCAGGGTGATTCTGAAAAGGGGGAGCTGCTTACAGTACATGRTTTTAGGTGAGGGTTGCAAACCCAGTGTTTGTATAGCTTTTTGTATACTAACGTTTTAAATTTGTAATTTGTATTCTATTAAATGAATGCTTGCTGTCTCCCATGTTAGTTAGAATATGTACCACATCTGAACATCCTCTTTTCACAAGTAAACTGTGGGTGGAGTGGAAGGGGTCTAGCTTTCTTGCTTTTTAGCTAAATGATATTGCTTGAACCTCTGTCTTTCAGAATCTAAAGCCTTTACAGTTGTCTGTATGAGAAGCATTTTTACCTGACATGGATACTATGTGGCTGGTAGAACAGTAGCCTGACAAGAAACTTTGATTTATGGTGGAGTGTGGATTGGGTGAGGATGCATTTATTCTGTGATCTGTAATTATAGCTTGTTTCATGCCTGTCTTTTGAATCCAAGTTCTGTGATGCAATTTAAAATAGAGTAGATGTTTGCAAATTAATAATGTTAAGCCCTCAAATGAAGCCTGAAATAACTTGTTTTGCAGACTGGTGTTGCTCTTGCTCGTTTTCCCAGGTGCCATCTCTTGAGACCTGCTCTGCTCTCGCTTTCTGCTTCCTGAATGATACTACATTAGAGAAAATGTCCAAGATAATTCCTAGAGGAAATGAAGAATTTTGGAAGAGACTGATTTGGTGCAAAGCACTGTCAGATCTCTAAGTAATTGAGAATTAAGATATAATTTGGTTCATGTCACAAATAGAACAGTATGCCTGAGAGAACATAAATGGAAATTGCTTTTGCATGGAGAGACAGTGAACTGCATTATTTTGGGTGCTATTTTTCAAATATAATCTACAAATCTGTTCTGCTCAGATTCTTATTCTGTGCCTGTCTCTGTAGTATTACAGAGAGTCTCAGTATGAATTATTAGGCAACATAATTAGTTTATCTTTGTTTTTTCTGTATTTTGAATTTTGATATAAATTGTGCCTTGGGACATCTTGCTGTCCAATGTGGTATAAAGTTTCTAGAGCTTTCAGAGGGGATAATATAGTTAAATTTCTGAAAATATTTCAAATTGGGATTCAGTTTCTTACATACTACAGAAACAAGACGATAATAAAAGATGATAAATGTTTCAAATCAAAACAAATAAAGTGAATGACTACTGGAAATGAACAATAAGCAGTTATTCTGGTTGAGATACTATTTTTGCATCTTTTTTTTGGTGTTGGGTTGTTAAGTGACTATGCAGAAGTCATCTATACTGCCTGTGTTCCAGAAGTCAGGTTTTAATCTGGCAGGACTTGCAAGGCCACTCTCTATCATCTTTGAAAGGTTGTGGAGATTCGGGGAGGTCCCCCATGACTGGAGAAAGGCAAATATTGCATCCATCTTCAGAAATAGGGCAAAAGGACAGTCTAGGGAACTACAGGCTCGTTAGCCTCGCTTCAGTCTGTGGGAAAAATCATGGAGGAAGTTCTCTTGGAGCACATTTCAGGACATGTGAGGGAGAAGGTGGTGACTGGGAACAGCCCACATGGATTTATCAAGGGTAGGTGATGCCTGATGGGGAGGGGGTTGAGGAGACCGCCGGGCTCGGCACAGCCCGCACGGCAGCAGGGACAGGACAGCCAGCAAGGGGGGAAGCAAGAGAGTTTGACATCCAGAGAAACTTTTCCCCCCAAGGGCAACCAACAGCAGTGGAGCAGGTTGTATTGCGTCCATCCCTGAAGGTTCTCAGGTCCCAACTGGGTACAGCCTTGAGCAACYTGGTCTGACCCTGCTTTGGGCAAGAAGTTGAACTGGAGATCTCCTGCAGTCCCTTCCAAATTGAATTTCCTATTATCCCAGGTCAGCGACAAGGTTGTCTTCCATGCTGATGACTGAATCAAGTGTGAAATGTGACCAGGCAAATTCTGTGAGAGTGCTCAGAACATGATCACTGATATCTACCCTCGTCCCGAAAACAGGAGCCCTGCTTTCCTTTGAGCTGCCACTCTGGCTAACATTAAACTCCCCTCTTCCTGCCCCCCCACCTCACCCCCAGCGTAGCTTTTATTGCTTATTGTTTTTCCAGTTGATTTAATATTTTTCAAGAAGACAATTAAACAGCTCCTGTGATTCTATACTGTGCTCTGAAATGTCATGAAAAATATTATGACATGATTAGTTGATCAATAAATATCAATTTCTTTTACATCAAAACCACAAACTGTTATTCAAAGAGATTTAGGCTTAAGCATGGTGAATATGGTCTGAGATATTTGGAAAGTTTTTCTAAATAGAAGTCCTTTAATGATCAAAATTTACAAAGTACTTGGACTGCTGAAATGCTAGCTCTGAGCATTTGAGGGGCCATGCTGTACTTGATACATAGGTTTAAAATGTTAATGCATCTTCGAGTTCACTAGTATTATTTGTGAATCACTGTGTTCTCACTTGTATTGGGCATAAATGGCAGGGTTTTGGTAGAGGGGACTGCAAGGGTGCCCTGTGTGGGAGGGGGCCGTGAACTGCTCTGTGCCTGCCACAGCCGCTTCCAGCCTGCTCTGAAACGGAGGAAAACAAGCCATCGCGTGCCAAAACCTCAGCCAGTCAGAGGGGCATGTAGCACCTCTGCTCCAATGTATTTAGGAGAGAGCGGCCACTGCGAGGGGGGAGACGCAAGGGGGGAGACACGTGGGAGGAGGTGTTGCTGGAGAAAGGGCTGGAGGCGCGTGCTGGGAAGCAGTTGCTCGGCCCCCTGGCAGGGACACCACCTGCAGGGCTGCGGCCACGGGCGACCCACCTGGGGCAGCGGAGATGAGCAAGAACGAAGGAGCAGGCAGAGGAAAATAAGTAAGARATAAGGAGACGCACAAAGAAACCATTATGCACCCCAGCCTCCTGCCCGCCACCTCCCTAGAAGAACTGGGGGAAGACTGAGCGTGAGGCAGTGAAAACGAGGGGAGTTGGTATGAGGAAGTGGGGAGGAGGTATTCGACTGAAGTCAAGTCTGGAAGGGGAGGAAATGTGTTTTCCTGTTTGTTTAATTGTTTATGTTTTTCTTTTTTCAGTACCTGAATCAGTCATCAAAAGTTTGTGTGAATTGACATAAGTTAAATTAGGTAAAATTCCCCAAGTCAAGACTGTTGTGCCTGTGACAGTGCCATGTCTGTTAAGCTGTGAGATGCAACAGCTGAAAAGCCAGCTTGTGATATGCCTCTTACTAGTGGAGAGCCAGGTTGCATGTTGAGAAAATGTCAATCAGTTAATTGTAAGCTATATACAACTATGCTACAATACTGTAGCATTTTTGCAAAATCTAGCATAACTGCATTCATAAAAATCACAAGAATCACTCTGAACGGATGACATTTTCAAAGTCCATCTGTCCTCAGTGAATGCTTAGGAAAAAGTATAAAAACAGGAAAGGTAGTGTTGTGATGCTTTCTCAGCCTCCCAGCATTTCAAACATGAATTATTCAGACATGAAGTACAGACTTGTCTTTTAAAACAAGGAGAGAAGCCTATATAGAAATACCATACTAGAGCAATTTGATGTGTATTCACCAGTCCCTGATGCCTCAGATGATCCCTTACATAAAATGTTGGTGTTTTGTTTAGGAACAGCTGGGATTGAAACTTCTATGTTGCTTCTACCAGAACTCCCATTTGAAAGCTACTGCAGAACCAACTCATTATTTCCAGTCTAAATTTCGTTTATGCCTATCTATACTTCTGCCAGCATCGCCCCTCAGTTTAAATAGCTTCTTACTTCTCAGGTTTTTGTTTTGCTAAACTCAAGCTCAGACCCTCTAGATTTTCCTTGTAGCGGAACTGGAAATTCCCCTACAAGAATTGTCCTAGTTATTCCTGAGGATTGTTTCGATGTCTGTTCCAGTTTCTGTACCTGTTCATTGTTTCTGACTAATATTCCAGCTGAGATCTGAATTAATTCTTCGGGTTTTGTTATTTCTGAATTTGTTTGGTTTGCTGCTTGAATTCTGATCTTGATTCCCGAAATTCCACTGAGAAGCAATTCTGAGTTGCACAGACCTCTGTAAGACTTCTATATTGAACATATGTAACCATTCCCTTTTTGCTGGTAGAAAAAGGAGCTATCCAAAGAAAGAAGTATACCAGTTGCCCTCTCAGGCCATGAAGATGTGTTTACAGCATTTAAAATTGATCCCTATTTCTCAAGCAGTAAATCTTGAGACACACAAGGCTAAAGCGTTTTAGGAGTATTTTGAAACATGCAAAAAGTAAGCACTCTAAATGATGAAATCAATGCAAAAAGATGTTTTATTTATCTAAATTATATCTTCATCTTGATTATCCTGTTATTTTCACATTTCGCTAACTGTTTTTGCAAATTCTATACTTTTTCCTCTTCTCTTTGTGCTTAATAACTTTACCTGAAATTTAAATTTTCAGCCTTTGGGGATTTTTTGTTGCTGTCAACACCAAACTAATACATAATATTATACACTGGAATAGTAAAGCAACTCTTGCATTTAGGGAAACAATCCTCATTACATTTATGAGGCTGGAGCCAAGGAGGAGAAAACAAAAAGCTTTGACATTTTATCACAATGCTATATTTAAACTGTTTCATATTAAAAGTGTTTCAGACTAAAACCTTGTCATTAAAGCATCTTCTCAGCCTCCAGTTCTGCAAAGTTCATTGCTGAGGCATATTTAAAATTAGCCAAAGCAATTCAGAATTTGTTTCTGCCAACCTGTATGTCTTTGCCTAATGTAGAGTTAGATGCTGTGCAGCGTAAGGTTCATACCTGGCTAGACTCTTGAATCAAATGGACTGCAAGAGCAGATCCTTAAGTGTGCAGGCAGGTCCTTTCAAAGGTGCTTGTCTTGTAGCATGTGACCTTGGGATCCACTGACGTGACTGGGGATGGAGTTTGTCAGACTGTGGCATTTTGTCACTCAGCTGTTCTTGTTTTGAGTGCCAGATTTGAGAAACGTGAAATGGATGGTCTTGGCCTTTTAGGTTTTTGTTTTCCTTACTCACAGAATTGTACAGCGTGTAGACAACCATTTTGTGAGCTTTCCTCGTTCAGCCTGCTAGTGCTCCTGTAACTTTTGATCCTCTTTAACAGGTTAAAATATCAGTCTTTTTTGATATCTCCATGTACATTCAGCTCTGGGGCTGTCTGCTGAGAATGCAGGCTTGTGGATGACAAGCTGTTGTTCACGCCTCCAGTAGTCACCTGCCTTCACTGGACGCAGTGCACACAGTTTGATTTGTGAAATAGAAATCTATATTTCAGGGAGTGAATTTAGTACAAATTTGTATGCTGCCTGTTATGGTTCCGCTGAAGTTCAGTTCCTTGGGATTACATATTTGAAAAGCTGGGATTGATATCCGTGATTACTGTTTCAAAGGAAAGATATGATCCTTTTTTCCAGGAACAAACCCTTTCAAGCTTCCCTCCCCCACTTTCTCTGGAATTAGAAAATAAGTTGCTTAAGGCAGCTGACATTAATTTCTGATCAAATTCAACAAATTTGAATTTGGCCATTATTTTGAGGCCAGTGAGTCTATGACATGACAGATTTTTAAAATCCTATGTCTTGGAAACTATATAGTCTTTTTTAATGGATTGTGGGTAGCCATTGTTAATGCAAAACTTGTGTCTGGAAGATTTTTCTGCCTTGTGACCCCACTCCATTGAGCTGTGTAGCCTTAATAAAACACTATTACTGAATCCTACCAGGAGAAGGATTTTGCATTTTTCTGACTTTTTTTCAAGCTATCTTCTTTAGGAAAACGTACGGGCATTTAAAGTATCCTGAAATACGTGGCAAAGCCTATGGCCACACTTGGAGATCTACTGAAGCCAAAGGCGGTTTTTCTTGCAAAGTAGCTTCAGGATTATACAGACAGCATACATGGATAAGAGGATCAGTCTGCATCTTGGCCTGTGAGCCCTCTGAAGAGAATCAGGTTTTGCCCTGCAGTGGGAGTGGAATGGCAGCACTCTGCTTTTGAAAGCGTTTCCCATAATGTGTAAAGACATTTACAGAGATTCTGTCTGACCTCTTCCTCATTGCATGTTCACTTCAGTGAGGCTACAGCAAATAGGACTACCCAAGCAGTCCTGAATTGTGTAAACTGAGAAATTCTGTAGTTTTGTTGATAAATATACCATCAATTTCAAACTAAAAGCTTTACCACTTCATCTTGCTGCCAGCTATATAACACTTGGAGTACCTATGATCTTGCATCTCAAAGAGTTGAGTTACTCACTTTGTTCCATTTGTGACATCATTTCATTATAAGCATACCTGATTTCAAGTGCTATCCAGTTTGATTTAAACAAAATAAAATAATCCTATTCTCATCATCCTGCTTTTGTGTAAGGGTGCACCAGAACTTGATATGTTTTACAGTTAAATTCGCAGTCTCTATTTATAGGTATTTAAATCTCAATCAGCTACAGTATGCCTCATTTAACTTGCAGTGAAAAAATTTACATCACATATAATTAATGTGCTTGAGAGATGGTTGATTTAATTACTGCTGTTGCATGCGCTTATGTACCAAGTACGCATTTCTCGTAAATTCTCCCAGATGATTATCTTCAGGATATTTGTTTCACGGAGACATCATTTCTGTATTTATAAACTGAATGTTTAAGTAGACTAGCCTTGTTTTAAGCTGTATGTGTGTACCTGCTACAAAAATAGAATAGATGAAGGAAATACAGTGTAAGTGTTCCCTATGCATATGGAAGTTTTATTTCAAAGAAATTTTCTGCCTTCCTCTTCCCCACTGTATTTCATATTGCCAGTGCTGTGTCATTTTGGGACTAGCTGATGCAAATTGTGCTTTTCATTTTCAGAATTCACTACAAATATGCACCGATTGATTTTCACCGTAGTCTAGTAGCCTGATAGATTTTGGCGTCTTGCTTGTTGCACACGGGAAAACTGAAGGAGAGATTTTATGCGACTTGCCCATTGTCAGGAAGGGATTAGATAGAAATCAAGGATTTCTAGCTGCCAGCTGTGTTCTCAGAGCATGTCTTTCTGTCTCACTACAGACATGATCAAAATATTACATACCTGAAGCAGTGGAACAAGAGTTACCCTAGAAATTGGTCATACGTGGAGACTAGCTAGTGCTTTCATAGGCTTAGTAGAGAAAATTGGACTCTTACAATGTGTCTTCAAAAACACTTTTCCAGCGATGATTGGCAAACATTCCATATTTGTTAATATTTTTATTTAATAATCTTTTTAACCAGTTAAATGTGTAACTTAAACTGATTTTGATTTAGCTTGGTATCATTGCAGGGCATTGCTTGCATATCAGGTTTACAATCTAGGGACAGTCTTGTCTATATCTGATTTCATACTATACATCCTGTAAGAATGTTAAAAAAAAAAAAGTTAATTAGGCGCGTTTTTGTTACTGTCAAGTTTTGACACTCCCCTTCTAGACTGGAGACTTGAGATATAGCTGATACAAACTGATTAAGATGTTTATTGATTAACAAACACACTACTGGAAATAAAGCAGCAAAAAAATCAGTGGGGGGGTCTATGCAATCAAATATACCAATTTACAGTTTCATAATGCGGAATAATGCAGATTCTAAGGAATCACATATATGATCACTGTTGAACTGCAGTTGTGCAAATATTGTATTTTCCCCCAACATGCCAAGTCTTCTGAACATAGACCTGATGGAGAGTCCAGCAGGTTGTGCAGCGTGTTTTCCTCCAGCCTCCCGGTGGGCTTGGGTCTTCAGGTCAGCATTACCACCATCTGTAGCTGTCCACACTCCTACCATCGGAAGTTGCACCTTCTTTTTTTTCTCTACCTGATACCTTATTCTCCACCTTTTCACCAACCTCCTTCTCTCCACCTAAACTCTTCCCAAGTAAACAGCCCTCCCCTAATTACTTTTTTGCCATTGGTCCCAGTGTTGCTACATGCATACCCAGATTTGGTATTTCCAGTATTGTTACCTAGGTAATGTTAGCCTTATATGGTGTTATTGACAGGATTACCTCAGTGTGAGTGGCCTGCAGCCCAAAGTTCCTCAATTATTATCCAGTTCTGAGTGGATAAATTTAACTTACCTTATTCAATTACTAGACATAATTACTTTCCTTTGCCTTGATTCCTCTACCTAGTTTCAGTTAGGCACAAGCAGGTCCTTATCAGAGGCACTGGTAGTTGCCATAGCAGAGCAGCAAGAGTAACTTGTTTTTCACCCTTCTGCTGTGGGCCATATGGTTTCCTCTTAGGACCTTAGCTATTCTGAAGCCTTGTGCTCCAGCTAGACCTCTTACGACTTTCTTTACTTACAATCCATTTCTTACTGAAGTCTTTCTGCTTAATTAACTTGGAATTAAAGGAGGACCTTGGTGAAAGTCTTGGAGCTGAATCTCTTGGTTTTCTTGCCATAGAGAAGCTTATAAATGTTTTAATAAACAAGAAAAGCCTACTGTTTTGAAATCTGTATATCACTACTGTAGAAATGCAGGACTAGAAGATAATTCCAGAGATGAATCYAATTCATTCCTCTGCATTTAGGCACAATGAATTGCCTAAATCATCCTTGATTAGATTTTTCTAGACTGTTTGTATGTTTCCAGATAAAGAGAAAAAGGATTCCACAGCCTACCGAAGTAATATTGTTTAAGGCTTCATTATCCTTTAAAGTTAAAAGGGTATGTTTGTTTGTCTCTTTGTTTTTCCTAAAATCTAATCTCAATTCTTTTGTTTGCTAATTTAGGCTGATTTTTTGGGGAACCCTTTTTTCCAGGGGAGTAAATTAACTCATTTTTTTCACTGTTTTCTCAGAGGCCTTGTATTCTAAGCCTCTTGTAATTATTTGTTCTCCTCTGGTGAGTATCCTAAGTCTGTTACTCATATCATGTCCCACTCAAAATCCTGCTGTTCTTGGAATACTGAACTTCATTGCCTGTGTCTTCATGTCTGTGGTCTTCAGCTGTATTTCAGAGCATGGCTGCTAGGTAAATCCGTTATCTTTATGTTCACAGTCTGTTCTCTTCAGGTTAACCTGGTGCTCACTGCAGTTTCTTTGTTCCTCTACTAGTTTGAATTGCAGAGATCTAAGATATGTATCAGCAATGACATGTTTCAGACAGGATCATATGCAGGGATCTGTCAACTTAATCTTGATGCAAGGGCTGCTAGCATAACTCTGAGGTGTCCTAGAAACTATTTTATCAACCAGGCCTTTTTGGAAGTTTTTTTTTTTTTCCTGAAATAATGTGTTGCTGCAAACTAATAACCTCTTGCTGCTTAATACAGAAATATAGACTGCTTAGGAATGGATCTGAAGAAGCAGCTGATTTTCTCTTATAAGTTGGTTAATATTGATTTCTGAAATTCTAATATACCGACTTAATTTCAGTAAACCAGATAACTCATACTGGCATAATGACCTGTATGTGGATTTTAGTGAAACAGACTAATAGTTTGCTCCTGCTGTGCAAACATATCAATGATTTCCACGTTGCACCAATGATTCTTTACACTGTTGATGATACATAAAAGACATTTAGAACATAACAGTGTAACATCTTGCATAAAAATAATTCTTAATTCATTTTGGCCTTTGTTATACAAACTGCTACTTGATTGGCAAAAAATTTATTGTTAAAACAAAAGTCCAATAATATGTTGTGTTAATCAGTTTAATTGAGACATTGTTGAATAGTTCATCAGATTTGGACATCAGCTTAATGTTTTGTACAATCTCTTATTCTTTATAAGAAAAGCTGCAGAGAAGTTATGATTTTGGACTTCTGTGGAATTCTCTGCCTAGTTCCAAAGGATGTCAAGAGATTTTTACTCAATATTCAGTAAGTTTTGCTGTAGCTTGAGTATAAGCTGTTGGTTTCATCAGTATTAACTCCTGGGAACAAAAGTAACTTCCTTGGTATCCTCAGTTATGCAGGCTATTAAAAAAAATCCTATCATTCAGAAATTAAAAGGTGTTTGTTGATGATGTCTGTTTTTAGCACAGTGTATGGCACCTGCAGTTCAGCATCTTACTAAACTGGTATGAAAGGTTGTATTGCTGAGGGGAGGAAGAAGAAAAAGATAAATCTAAGCATAAAATTATTATTTAATTTTGAGTCTCTGAAGGAAGAATCTTTCCTTATTGATCTTTTGAATTCTTTTTGCAGTTCCATTAAGGTAGCACCGTATGTTATTTTCTGTGGCAGTTGAGGGTCACCATTAGCTACAGATCAGCCTTGAAAGATTATGAGAGTACAGAAGATCAAGATATTTGTGTTTTGCTGTATCAAAAATCCAGAGAAATTTTGTATTAAAAAACACAAAGCAATCCTGTATGGAGTACTCCCACTTAAGAGAAGATGGACTGGAAGAGAGAATTGTCACAGAAATTGTAAGAAGCGTAGGAGTCTGGCTGCTCATATATGCTGCTTTTGAATACTGTATAGTAAAAAGCACAGATGGCTTTACCTTTTTAAGCATTCTTCTTTGAGGTGGAAGGGAATTACTGTCTCTTCTTGCAGGTTGTGGCTCCACATGTATATGAGATGGTCAATGATATGGGCCTGTCTTCCCAGTATATCCTTTTCTAGCTGATGATTTTGGAATCTGGATGTGAAAAGTAAAAGAAACAGAGGGTTTTGTCTTTTTGACTTTATGAGGATTGGCTTTTGTTTACAGAAGTATCTATTTTTCTTCAACCTAATGAAGGTTACTCCTTAGACTGTGGTTGCATTCTGTTGCTGAGGATGATGCTGAGCAGGGTCAAAGGCAAGATTTCTGTCCCCTTATTGACAAAACATTGAGGATGTATTCTGACAGCCCTACATATAACAGTAATTTTTTGAAAGCAGCGTATGCCTCCTTACTCCCAGGCCTTACTTTTCTAGGGAATAAAAAAAAATTTTTTTTTTACAGTAGCAAGTATTATTTCAAAACATGGAATGTTGCTGAAAGTGGGACAAGTGTGCCTGGATTTGTGCTTTACGCAAGCTGCTGAAGTTGCAAGGGGTGCCTCAGTGGGCAGGTGGTTGATCTGACTCAGCAGAGGTTCCACAGAGGTGTCAGCCTCTGCGTTTAAGAATCTTGTGCCAGAATCTGGCTTCAGAGCAGAAAATACCCCAAAGCGTAAGTGAACTTTATACTTTGGTTAGATTTTATCTGAGTCAAGACTTAGCCCTTAGAAAAACAGACACAATAAGAGTTATATGGTATGGAAATAAGAATTTTGAGGGCTAAAATTACTGATGCTGCTGTTATATAGTAAGCTCCATCACCTGATGGAGAAATGAGAGGGATTTTTAAATTCGTTCCTCTGGCCCAGTCTGTTAAATGGGTTGTTGAGTGCCAAGACAGTTGGGGGATGGAAAAGAAAACATCCTCAATTCTCAYTTCTGTTTTTTTATTTTTGTTTTGTTTGTCTGTTGTAAATTATAATTATTATAAACAACACCTGTGTTTACTAGTATTGAAAAAGCTTAAAAGGGAGGAAAAAAACTTTCAGCTCATTTCACCTCTGCACCACCCCTTCCCATTTTTTTCAGTCTTGCACCTGTTAGAAGTCTGTATGATATATGCATGCTTTTTGTGCGCTGAACAAGAGGTTCCTATGGCACGGTCTTGAGAATACTGTGGAGAAAAGTCTGGTTACCTGCTCATGTGAGGTTTGTTCTCCCCATATTTGGGGAGGGATTTCTGTTTTTTGTTTTTTGTGTGTGTGTGTNAGTGAGCAACTGCTGTTATTACCTCAGTGGGGGAAGTGATGTGGTGTCTTCTGCTTGGAAAAATTTTATACTGAGAATTCTGGAACCAGTTATGCCAGTGCATAGCTTTAGAGTTGTAAGTAGCCTCAAATTTACTTATGGGGAGTGGCCTTGAATGGTTTTGGAAGATACCAAGTGAGTGAAAGGTAGTTATCTGTGATTCTGGCATTAGGCTTTCATGTAGTGGCAGGAGAAATGGAAGCCTTGTAAGGAAAAGGAGCCCATGGTAGAAAAAGTGATTTAAAAAAAAAAAAAGGAGAATTTGGGGAAGCTAATGTGCTTGCAGATACTCCTTCAATAGCTTTATTAGCTTGCTTACATTTCTGGTTGATGATGCCCCCTAAATTAGCAGGTTCTGTAAATATCAGTCTGAACACTGTCTTTTTCCATTCTTGCTGCCCAGTTAAGTTTTGACAAAAAGGACTGTGCTTTTCCCACCTACGTAGATATGTAGAAAGAATTCTGTTTGACATATAACTGAAATAATTATTGCTTACTGGGAATGAAATGAAATGATTTGTTCTGTTTTTTGATATTGTTATTCTAAAGAGTTCAGATTCCTTTGAGCAAAACAGACAGCAAAGGGTTTGATTTAATTTGAAATGCTTTGCTCAGCAGAGCTACAACTGAATTTTCTAAAATTTAGGAATGGTTCTGAGATGTGGAAAACCTGGGTTGTGATATTATAGAGCCTGACATCTAGGAATCTTATTCCTCTAGGATCTGTGGCAAATTTATGAGGAAGGGATTTAGCTGTGCTTATGATGGCTTAGAACCAAAGAAACCATTGTATTCTCACTGTTCAGAGCCTTTTGGCTGCTGTCTTGGGTTGTCACTTAAATTCTCTCATTCTGTGTCTGGTCTCAACCAATGGTCTCTTTATTATTTTCCTTTAATGTTTTCTGTCATTTAATTCTTTGCAGTACATATGAGTATTGATCTTGACCCTCTTAATAGATGACTGTGCTTTGTTGTGCCTTGAATTGGACTGGTGGGTTTGCTGATTTTTTGTTTTTGTAATATTCATGTTTGCTGGATGAGCTCATTAAAATGTTTGTACGCATGTTCTTATTCCTATAGGCTGCAAAATAAATCTCTATTTCAGCTTCTCAGCACATTTGGTTACTTGAATTGTGGTTGATAATGTTATTCTCAAGACGTGGAATTAAATATCATAATACAAACAATTAATCATATTTCCTGTGAAACTTCAGGAAGGAAGAAGACTTTCTGCACCATTGTGTTCCTTTTCATAAAGTAATAATTTTTCTGTCATTACATATCTCCTTTCCTGATTTTTGCTATTAGTTTTTTCCTGTGCTTTATATCTGTGTTTTCTCTCTAGTTTGCTAGTACAAGTATTGCATAGTATATGTCTTCCTTTGTTCATGAAGTAAAATGTCATGTTTGTTCTGGTGTGCTTGGAATATTATGCAGAGCTGGGAATCTTGCTTTGCTGCCATTTCTGTACTTGATGAAAGAACTGAGGTCATAGTTTATCCGTGTAGTTTTCTACTGCTGACCTTTTTCTAGCTTTTCGTGTTTCCATTTACAGCTACACAGGGTCCCCTTGAGAATCATCAGTCTAATACGTGCTAATGTGCCTTCTCCTCAATGACTTTGCACACCTGTATAACTCTCATGCAGAATTTTGCTGCTTGCTTCCAGATTGTCTGTTTTAAATACTTGCTATTTATGCCTTATAGACTCTGGCACCATGATACAGGTGCAAAAAACCTATTGCCAGTCTAATTTGAGCTATGCAAGGAGAGACTATTTTTCCCTTTGGGCTTTTTGTAACCTGCTTTTAAGGGGAAGGTGTTGCATGCTTGCCTCTGCCTTCGAGCTTGGGAGGGCCTGCTTGTGTAGTATTTCTCATGTTTGTGTCTGCGAGTAGCTTGGTTAAATATGCTGGGCTTGCGAAAATGTGCCCGAGAGCAACCTGGGAGGGCACAGTGAGATGCCTTTCCATGTGCCTTTTGTGATATGGGGATTTATCCTGCTGTTGCCTCTTTACCCAAGAAATCCCAGTTGGAATGATTACAGGAAAGTCTCAGATCCTCCCCTGTTCCTCTTCAGTGGCACTGTTTTTAAGGAGTCAGGATATGACCTAATTTGATTTGTTTTTACTCTCTGATTCATAGTGTCCTCCATTTTTTTTCCTGTAAGTGCTGAGAATCCTGTCTCATTTTATTAAATTAGCCTTCTGATGTCAAGCGGTTTGACTGATATCTTCCATACATCTGTTGTGAGCTTGTTGTCTTTTGGTTTGTCCATTTCCCTTCCAGCCTGATATGATGTTTTTATGTATGTGCTTTGTTTACTGTAGATTGGACCCATTGCTCATTTCCACTTTGGGGCTGATAATCTCATACAGAGAGGTGTGTGAGGTGATTGGTACATGGATATGTGAACAAAAGTTTGTGCTGAGGTTCTCAATAGCTGAATAAGTCAAATAAGTCAAAGAGTTTTTTTTAAAAAAAGAATAGTTTTATATGGAGTGTCTCTTTTCTTTGYTACTGGAGATAATTCAGAAAATATTCATCAAAAGGAAATAGCTTGCCTATAGTTTTGTAGTTTAGTTTTTATTTTGATAAATATAACTTTACAAACAAATTACATATGAAATGTCTGTATTTATAGTGGGCAGTCTTGGTTATTAGCAGAAATTGTGAACAAATATTTTGTTGACTTTTTCTAATCTGAATACAGATTAATACATAACTCCATTTCTCCTGAGAAGGGTTTACAAATATCTTTCAACAATCTCTCTTGTGACGCAGCTAGCTATAAAAATGATGGTTCCAATGGCTGAACAACCCAATGCGCAGGGTTGAAAAGAGAGCTCTTATCTGGGACAGAGATGTAGGAGCTAAATCTTCAGCTTTTAGCTTAGCTTTTGCTTGTTTTTTATGTGGTCACAAGGCTCAAATAAAGTGAGGACTTGGCAGTGTTACTTTGTTCATATTGCCTGATTGCACACCACTATAATCTTGATAAGAAGTTTTATCTACATTGCTTAAAGCAGCTATCCATGTGAGTTTCTGAATATTCGAAACCACACCTAGAGGAGGAAAAGGTTTTTCACAATTTTTAAAAAAGTAAAGAAATAAAAACTGTGTCAATGCATCTTTGGCAAATCTTACACGATACTAACAGAAGACACTGGCATTAGGCCTAATCTGCTTTACAAACAAATTTTTTCTACTTGTGCTTTTTTGGTTTCTTTCTTAAATTTTTGGTCTTTTTACAAACCTACTTGGGACAATATGTATGAAAAAATATTTTGCTTTTAAGGATTCACCTAATGTTGGCTGTTACTCTTTTGCAAAGGTGCAGACTGTCTTTGATATCCTGTTAGATTATTTTGGTAGGACCAGAAGTGAAATTTTGACCCCATAGATTCTATTTTCATGCAAAAATTTCCTTAGTAAGAGTAAGAGATACATAATTGGAACTCATGGGAAAACATTTTTCCGTGTGGAAAGTTTTTCAGAATCTCTTATTCCCATCCATTATTGTTAAGTCAGAACAAGGCAAATAGATAAAAGGAAGAAATGAAGAAAGTTTTCAGGAGCTGAGTGACGTAGCTCTGTCTCAGAGCATCATAAATTGTTTCAACTTATGCACAGCTAGCAAAACTCCTTCATCCTGCCTAATGCTGTGKGGGGGGTGTAAGGGTGACAGAGCAATTGGTACAGTTGGTTCAGAGATTAATTTGTCCATTGGATATTGCTACATTTCCATAGCTTTATGGTTCCTTGATGCAGTTTTCTTCCAGTAGTTCAAAGGTAAACAGAAGAGCACTGCTGATAGGTGTTAGATGAGATTCTTTTGGCATATTACAATGTTTTTAGTAAGTCTTGATATTTCTATTCTATTCTATCCTGTTCTGTTCTCCCCAAGACTGTTCTGAAAGCCATGCTTCAGGCCTGTGCATGTGGAAAAGTCATTGTCTGTGCGGGCAGAAGGTAGATCATGCCGTGCTGCCACTTTTTGAGGGATTGCTCCGGCCGAGTAGTGTAAGAGTACAGTTAGAGCCTGTAAACAAACAAGGCATAGACTAACAGAGTTGCTCTAGAATTACAGGGTGAAGTTCTTTAAATTGTACTATGTGGGAGTTCAGGCTAGAAGGTTTAATGGTCCCTTCCAGCCCAGAAAGTCTGTGCACATGCATGTGCAATATTGCCCACTTTTCAGCAAAGACAGCATAAGAGACTTCAGCTCAGAAGGTCATTTTGTTCTTAAAGTAAATAGTGAAAGTACCTTCTCAGTCATAACTAAGGTATTAGACTGGCACAGCCCTATAATAAAAGTTGGATATGTTAATAGCCTCTTTGAATATGGTAATAGGGAGGTTACAGTCTTGGTTAGAAATCACTGAATGCATGCAAAGAAATACTGGAACAGTGGAATTTCACTAATCAATCTCAATCTAAAGTAACAGTGGGTACATTCAGAAGCCTGTTTTTAACTGAATTAGGCTATCATGATTCTTTAAAATTTTTTGGTGCCACAAGATATATCTTATCTGGTTTCTGATGATCTCAAAAAATTAAATTTGTAAGGTATTTGGAAGTGAAAAATGGAATTGCCAAATGTACTTCAAAGAAGTTAGGTGCTAATGTCTCCTCTGTTTCCTGAGACTCCTTATTTTTCTTAATAGCTTATGCACTCTTGTTATGATTCTTAATGCATTTTTGTAGAAACATTTTTTGAAGAGGAAAGAATCAGGATATATGCAAAGAAAATGAAACTAAAACATTCCCATGGGTTTAGTAATAGCCAATTATCACTAAATCTTATTTCTAATTTTTTTTCATAAGTAAGGAATCCAAACACAAATATGCAGTGCAAGGAAGCATTTATATTAAACAAATAAAAATATACCATTGGCAAGGTTTTAAAATTAAATGCCAGATGTTCAGCTAGATTACTTGTAACTATTTGAATAAGGAATAATTGCAGAAGGCATTAATATGGCCCAATTCATGCCCTATTAATTTACCTTTGTGATGAATACCCCTTGTCCCTTGTCTTCCCTTGTCCCCCCTGTGTCCCCCTTTCACCTCTTCGTATCTGCAGTTTCTGATCCCCTGGATGTTTTTTTCCAAAACTTACATTTGCTCAGATGAACAGACACATTACTTGAACACGAGGGATTTGTTGGTAAGGTCTGTTGTAATTTCTGGCATTTCAAGCACAGCACTAATCAAGATCATCATAATAACAGGCGTCTTGATAGGACATCAGGGAAAAATTCTTCACCAGAAGGGTAGTGCAAAACCAGAGCAGGTTGCCCAAAGAGGCAGTGGAGTATCCCATCCGTGTTGGGTTTTGAAGCTTGGCTTGGCAAACCACAGATGACCTGATCCAGTACGAGCATCAGTTCCACTTCTGAGCTGCAGGCTGGACTGGATGATCTCCAGTGATCCCTTCCAGTCAACTTTTTGTCTGATTCTGTGAGTTTGTAAGCACCATTAGAGTATGCAAACAGATACCAGAATATACTAGTTGTTCAAATATTTCATCCCTTTCCATATTCTTTTCTTTTTTTTCTTCCTTTCCTTATCTTCCACATCCTCCCACATTTCAGGAGATGCATATCACACTTTCACTGAACTGGTCCTGTGCCTGGGTGCCTACAGGCAGACTGAACTAGTCAGGTGCACTCCTGGAGCATTCTTTTTTACAGTTTAGTTTCATTCGAAAGAAATCTATTTTGTGCTCTGCAAGATTGCCTTACAATGTGAACTGAAGTGCAGTATGTGGAAACCGTCAGGAGATGCGTTTCAAAAGCTCTTCAGATTCCTACTAAAATGCAAATGTAGAGACCCAGCGTGGGAAACTGACTGTTACCAGTGTAAATGAAGCTCTGTTCGCTCTTGCAAGCCTGAGACTTTTTTGTGTCTTTTATCTTTTCTCTTCTTTTCTATTTTATTTTTTTCAGTCTTTTTTTCTTCTGGAATCTGTGGCTAAATGGATGCAAGTGAGAAGTTCAGAGACTTTCATGGAGCCTAAAACTCTTCATAGACTTAAAGAGCATTTTATTTTTCCCCAGGACTGACTGATTCTTTAAGTGTAGCAGTGAAATTTCTTATGTGCCTGCCTGAACCCTATTTTCAAAATGTTTCTTCAGCTTACACTGACTAACTTTTAATTACAGAACTTTTATGTTGTGTATTTGAGCTCCAGATTTGCACAGGTAACAGTCTGCAGAAACTGGCCCGTTTGAAAGTCTTGCAAACATAGCCTGGATAGATTCTTATTGCTATTAGCCAACTGCCTTTGTAAATAGAAATTGTTCTTTTTAGGCAATGGACATAAAATTTTAGAAGGGTGGGGCAGAGGAGCTTTTGGGGCTGACAGTTTTCAATGGTTATTACAACAGTGCCAGAGTCCCAGAAGACGATGATTAAGCTCATGTTGTGCTAATATTTTAAAAGTTAAAGTGAAGGACTGGATAATTGTAGCCTGACAGCTTAACATCAGTTCTGCATAGAATAATAGAATGGATGTTGTGGGTTGACAAACTGTAAAGTGAAAATTGTAAGTCTATCTAAATCGTTTATGCTGCAGTTAAAGCAAGCAAGAACTTAGGGGGTCATAATGGTTTGTGCTCTTTGAGAAGGTCAGGTGTACTGGTCACGGTGGTCCTTTACAACATTTACACAGCTAAGAGCTTAAACAGTCTGGAGAACCCTATGTAATTTAATACCAAGCAGCAGCCAGCTGTGTGATTGATTTGAACCACACTGTCAATTTCTGTAGTAAGGTGGTAATCTTGAGTTAATCCTGTAGCAGCCTACAGAGCTATAGAAAAAATACATAATTCTTTATTATTATCATAAATTTTTAACCACTTCCATATAAATCTATTTAATATTAATTCAGTGACACCCTACCTTCATTTTAAAGTATGCTTCCATGAGAGATCACATCCTCATTATTTTTTGTCCTCAACTTAAAAAAAAATCCTCCCAAATGATGCTGTAGTATATACTACAGCAGAAGAAAACTGGAATTAGCATATGCATGTTTATAAGGTCACTTATGCAAAGGTTAAATATTTGAAGAGAGGTCAGAACAATTCATTTGCATGATGTAGGGCAGAGAAGAGAGCAGCATGGCTTTTAATTTGAGTTAAATGCCACTAGAGAGTAGAGATTTAAAGTTTAAATACCACGTTTAAGCTTAGATATCAAAAGAGAAAGCCTTACTTTGTAGGAAGGATGATCCTTGAAAATGAATAAAAAGATAAAGCAAAATGACTTTAAATTTACCACTCTCCAGGATTGTATAATCCCTCTTATCTAGATTTCATGGAACAATTAAGAGGCATCTTATTTTTCTCTTTATGGAACATAAGGCAAAATAATAAGGACTTTCAGTTCGTGGAGAGGAAATGTCGTGAATGTCTTCAAAGTACATTGCCTTGAAAATAATTTCTGGAGATAAGTAAAGAAGCTGTTGACTCTGAAACTGTCTACAAGCAAAAGGGAGAAAAAGTTGGTAGATGAATACCTAAATATTATAATTATTTTAAGTATTAAAATATTTCAGGATTGAACTGTTCTTCCAGTAAATTTACCCATGTGAAATGCATTTTACTGTGCAACTAACCATTTTAGCTGCTGCTTTTCTCTGCTGTAAGTGTACTACTTGGATGTGTTTATAATGCAAAAAGATTTGGTAAGGTTACGAACACATAATGTTTTCAGTTGAGTGTATTCTCATAGTAAAAGTTAAATATTGATACTTAAAAAGAGAAGAAAAAATGTACTTTTCAGATGTCTCACATTTTTGTAAGTTTTACTTGGGAGGGGGACAAAAATACAGGGGGAAACAATTAAAAAAAAAAAAAAGTCTGCTTCCCTGTGTGTGTTTAGGAAATCTTTTATTTGTGTTGTTTCCTTTATGACTGCATGTCTAAATGCTGTTACACTGAATTCTTTTTTACTGTTGTCCGTGTTTGACTTGACTGGTTTGCATTGAGGTTTTAGCTGCAAATGTTGTGTAGGGATGTGAAGAGTACATTCGAGTGACTCCTCTCCTTTTTCTTTGTTTTTTTTTCTGAACTCGTTCATATGTCAATGTGTTCTTATAAGTTTGTTTTCTTAGGCAGTGGAGGCTGGCACGTGTCTGGAATGCTTTATGTTTTTGACAGCGTGCATCTGTCTTTAATCTTCTTGACCTGGCTGCCTGTGGCAATAGTGCGTGACCCGGTTAACATGCAGCAACAGATTTTTTTTTATTATTATTGTTTTTTGTTTTGGGTTCTTTCTTAATGATGTGAACCTGTGGCTGTCAAGGGGCATCCTGCCGCCCGCCGCCCAGCCTTACTCCGCAGCTTCCGAGAGACATGTGGGAGGACCCTGCGTTGCGTGCTGCGCGGCCAGCAGCCCCGCTGGGTCCCGCTCGGGGGCGCGGGGGAGGGGCAGTGCCGCCGGCCCGCGCTGCGGCGCCGCCACGCCGTCGCGTGGGGAGCGGGCTGCGCTGCGGGCGGGTCCGCAGGGGCTGCGGGCGCGGGGTGCTGCGGGCGCGGCCTGCCTGATGGGCCTCCGTGGGGCCGCGGAGCGGGCAGCAGCGGGGCTGCCTCGCGCAGCGCTGTGGTGCCGCCGCAAATTTGTGAGGGAAGTGGAGGTGGCGGGTTAGTTTCCATTCAAGCCTTTGGGAATTTATGAGGTGGTCTGTGCAGCTTTGGGTTGCCTTTTTTTTTTTTTTTTTTTTTAATGTGGACTGAATGAGCAGCTTGTCCTTGAAACAGAAAAATCAAAAGGATCTGCAGATGCTATTAGAACTTGATGGGTGGATATGAGATGTAAAAATCACAGTGAGGACTAAAATGATAACAGAAAATGCAGCAGAGGAGAAAGCTCTGTGTGTAGGAGGGAGAATAAAGTTAAGCTTAATCTCCTGTAACCTGCATCTATCTTTTTTTCTGCTTCCTCCTCCTTTGCATCTGTTGTTTTGTTCTGTTTTTTGTTTCTTGTAATTTTTTTTTCTGAGAATAAAAGATATATAGATACAAGCTCAAGTATTTCTTTAGCAGCATTTAGCAGTATCCAGGAATACTGAAGCTTGAAGTCAGTAGGATTCTTTTCTGTTTATTTTTTTGGTAAATTGGGTTTTGTTTTTAGCTGTGATTATACTAGTAAATAAAATCTCTTTGTTAGTAGGCTGCATAAGTAGCCTGGAAGGCTTCAGTACAGTCTTTCAGTGTTTCTCCACGAGGTTTTGAAAGCCCACAGCTCTTATATTCACTTGCTTATGTATTTATTTCTGTGGATGGAAGCGGGTTTGGCTCTGATGCTTATCATCACTGAGAAAGGAGAGACAAACTGCCTAATATTTAAAATATGCTTCTCAATAATGTAATCAAGGCGTATGTCAAGTCCTTGAAAGGAGCTTCAGATATGGCAGCTAGAAAGTGTTAATTCAGTTGTTTTGAAGGGTGGGAAGGGGATGGTAAAGAGCTAATATACACGACATAATCAAATACTTTGGAATTTTATACTTAACACATCTCCCCCGTCCTCCTCATCCTGCCCTGATCCAATTAACACCTTCACACCTTATATACTGCCCTTTTCAAACTTTTCTAGGAAATGTCCTTGCCAAGAAAAGCAAAGTGCAGACAATTGAAATTGAAGCAGCAATTGAGAAAAGGGCTCTTGTTTTCAACTAGGATTTGAGTGTGTTTTGTTGATGGTGTTTTCTAAAACTTAGTGGTTTTAATAATTTCATCTGTAACACTGGCTTTTCCAGAGTAATTCAGGTATAGCTCCTTTGCATTTTTGAAACAGAATGAGTCAAAGGAGAATCAGGTCTCTTCTTTGCATGTTGTCTGAGTGCTGGTGACTTCCCATGAGGGTGTATCCTCTTAGCTCGAAGTTCTTGAGTAATGAGTGCCTCAGAACAAATCTTTTTACTGAACATATGATTCAGAATCTAACTGCAAAGTTGCTGGAGTTTCAGCACTTTTTCTGTATCTTTTTGCTGGGCTGTTCCTGTGCTCTTGCCTTCCAGTGGATAGGAAGCAGGAGGCTCTTAGATGAACAGGTGTTGCTCATTTCTCTTGGTAACTACTAGAATTGCTACAGATGCCTTTAAGAAGTAAAAACTTTATTGCTTAGTTGTCCTAGAGGCTTTCTTAATCCTGCATATGCATGTTTTTCTACTACCCTAGCCTTTTTTTTTTTTTTTTTTGCTTTGAAACAGTCTTTTCTCAAGAGCATTGTGCAACTTGCTTCTCTCAGCTGAAAGAACCCAATTAATCTAGCAGAGTAATTGGCTAGGCTTTCCTCTCTACTGTCCATTTTCCCCTCATGGCATCATCTCAGGATGTTAAATCAGGAGGACTAAGTGACTCAAAAGTTTTAGTGGACTGCAGAGTGTTTTGGGTCTTGATTCTTGGCTGATACATCATCTGCTTCAGTTATATCAAAAAGTAGTAGCTGCGTGGTGTGCAACACCAAGCAAGAATACAGCCGAGTATGGTTGTCTCAACCACAGGAGGCATGGGATCAGGAGGGTTGGATGAAGTTTCTATTTGTAGGCAGAGGAGAAAAACTAAGGGCCTCTTGGGCCTCTTAGCTCTTGCTGTCTCTGTGAGTGAAGCCTGAGGAACTCTTACTCATCATGAGGCTATTTTTCCATGGCCTGAAATTTACTGGTTCATTTCTTTTTAAATCTCTGTCCACCGTTCTTGTTCTGTATTGCACTATTAATGTCACCTGAAAGGAGATGGAAAAGGGTCTTAGACTTGTTGGTTTGGTTTTATTTTTAGGGTAGTTTAATCCTTCTTTATGTAAATGGAGAAAAATATGTAGTTTTCGTTATTATAAAAATGCCACTAGTGAAAAGATAACATCATCTGCATTCAGCATTCATCGCTGGAGAGTCAGCATTTTCCTCTGTGCTCTCTGAGACAGTTCTGCTCTTTCCTTTTTACACAGAGGAGAAAGCATGGTAAATCACAAACAACCATATGGTCAGATTCAGTACAGATTCATTTTTAGTAATTGCATCTCTGATAAAGGTTGAGGCTAGTCTCACATTATAATACTGATCTTAAATGTTGTTGTGCTTTGACACTGCTTATATTCTATTTTAACTTATTTTCTTTGGAAGCAGATTTTATTAATAACAGTGATTTAAATCCCGGAACAGCAATTCTGATAATCAAAACTGTAGATTATCTGGCAGCTAATTGAAGATTCAATCCATAACACATTCAGAAATAAAATCAGCAGTAACCTACCAGGGAATCAAACCAGAGTGGGGTTTTTTGTTTTTTTTTAAAAAGACAATTTTTCATAGATTAGCAGTTGTAATAGTTTTATTTATGATGCTTAAACTATAACCATGCTGTTTGGTCAGACTGGACACATTTATTCCCTCAACAACTTACAATTTGGAATTTGCAGATTTGGGGTTTTTTTTCTTAATCGTCTTGGATCTGGTGTATGTAATCCATTGTTAAACTTATCTGCAGAGGTTGCCTCTGCAGGTCCAGAGGTGGATTCTTGTAATGACTTTTCTCGACTACTTTTGGTCCACATCTCCTATTTGGGTAATACCGTCAGTCACCCTTCCTCTGGCAGCAGATGGATGGCCTCAGATACCCCCGGTGTGAGTTAGTTTCCAGCGTGGGCAGGACTTTAACGATAGGATGTGCTGGGAAGGGGCCTGGTGCCCCTGGGGCGTCCGGGAGCCCACAGCCTCCTTGCCCTGGTCTCCTTCGCCCACCAGCGTTGGCAGGATCGGTCTGAAGAGCCCTGAAGAGTGTTGTTTGCTCAAGTTTAAAGTTTAATTTTGAATAAGAGGGGAATTGGGACTTCAGAGGGGAGATGTTTATGGAGAGGTAACTCTGGTAATCCTGTATCTGTTTATTACTATCAAAAATTTGGGGTTCTTTTATRAGAGGTGCAGGGTTATCTCAGCTCCTCTTTCTTTGCATGGGGGCAGCAATGGGCAGGAAATGATGGAGTTGGATTTTTTTTATCCTTCATCTGTTACATTGGCCTCATCATTGATCGCACACTGGTTACATGTCAGCTTTTGAAAGTGCTCAGGTCCAATGGAACTGGAAGCTGAATTTTTTTCAGGTGTTCAATTTAATAATTATGAATTTTTTAGTAATTATTACTTTTCTAAATTTTGTCTTGTGAATTCAAGACTTGCAAAATGCTGCCTTTATCTGTTTTAAATCCATATTAAAAAGTGGTACGGGTGAATTTCATGGGCAGTAAATAATTTCTGTTTTAATAATGTGTTACATTTGTAAATATCTTTATTTTTTTCCACCTAAAATACTTTTCAATTCTTATGCAAATGGTAGAGACATTTCTCAGATAAATTGTCATTTTTTTAAAACAGACTTTGTTTCACCAGTTTATGTGCTGCAGTAGATGAAGTAAAAATATGTTTTTGAAGACTTAAATTAAAGGTGAGATTGCATTGTCAAAAAAAGTTCAAAAAAATAGATATGTAGATTTAAAAAACTGAGAGACAAAATGCTGTTGGGCAAAAACATGGTGTGGTCCTGGGTCCTGGGATCCTGTTATCTGTTATCCAGGAAATTATGACATTTCCAGACTCCACAGAAGAGTTGTCTGGCTTGTCCAGATTCTTTTAGTCACTGTGTTGACTCAAATTAAAAGAGATTTTTAGGAGTCGATATAAACAGTAATTTTTGGATTGGAAGTAGATATTCAAATTAATTCTGGCAGCTGAGGGTTAGTCTGAGATAATAGGTCTTAGGAAGTTTGCTGTTGATGCATGTTAGTAGCATTACACTTTCCACCACGGAATTTTGTAGCTTGGTTAGAGGCAAAGGAGATTTAGAAACAGTGGAAAAATGAAATCTGTCACGTGATTTGCCTTTGAGTCACTTATGCACACATTGGAGCTTAATCCAATTCACTTTCATTTCGATGTGGTTAGTATATTCAGTTCCTTATTGTTCCATGTAGATCTCTGGAGTTAATAAGCTAATATTTACAGTATTACATATGGGACAATTTATAATTATCTATTTAAACCATAGATCTCTTTTTGCCTGCCTGAGAGTTAGTAGGTTTTGTTCATTTTTCTGTCTCAGACTTAAACCCCTTGAAGATCCTGACAGAGCAGCTCAGTGTATCATTGGTCCTAAAATCTCTCTTCATTGGTCCTTTTCCTCTCTTCTGGCCAAAACCGGACTTTTTCAAGGCATTCAGTGTGGGGAAACCTGGATGGTAAGCCACTGAGCCCTGTGCCACGGTGCTTGATCTCTGCCCAGCTGTAATTGTGTTCCTAGGCACAACACCTTCTTTTTGTTGCCACGAGCGTGGTGATGTGGTACGCATGGGCCAGTATACAGCTCCTTTTTAGTGACCGTATTTCCTTACTTTTTTTTAGGACTTTGTATAGTGTTTTAGGCTAGTTGTGGTTAGAAAAGACACCTGAAGTTAGTAGAAGAAGCTAGCCCCTTTTGGAAATATACATACCTTATTATCATTAGTAGACACGTCAGGAGAGAGAAATACTGTGTTCAACCTCCCCATCCTTCATAAGTGCTGGTGACCTGTTCATTTGTTGACCTAGACTTAAGGTATGTGGGTAACAAGCCTATGCTTAGGCTTATACATGCTGTGTAAGTGCCTCTGCTTAGAGGTGGTAACATGAGCAAGTCCTGTAGTTAAAGTTTCAAATTTTGTTTCTTCAGCCTTTGGTCTATTAGTGAAATAGTTGATGTTTGGAAGGATTTTTTTTTTCAGTGCCTGGTTTTGAGCAAGAGATAACCTTTCTTAGGTACTTAAACTTTTTTGAGGGGAAGGAGCTTGGAAATCAGGAGATACTTCTACAGTCCTTTGAACAGCTTAACAGCTGATTTGAAACACCTGGAGATACAAAACTGAAGATAGGATTAAATAACGTAAATTAAGGAAAATATTCAAAAATTATGAATACTGTGCTGAAAATGGTTTTGATTATGGCATTGTGACTAGTTGAAAATTGCTTTTTAATGTTTTTTTCTCAAAAAAAGTTTAATCTATTGACTAAAATGAAAAATACATGTGCTACCAAATGCTGTAGTTATTAAGACCTAAGGCAATCGTGCTGTATTTAAAAATGACATTATTTGTCATTATCTTGAAGTGTTGTACACTCTTGACATTATTTTTTTATATGTAACTTTGTAAATCTCTTTTATTCTGTGTCTGTGTGTCTTTCTTCCCTGAATAATCTGCTGTGTTATGTTTTTGCTAATATATTTTTCTTTTTTTTCCCGCTTTACATTCCTCACTTTATATATCATTGTATCAAAGTCTACAGAAACATAAAAATTTTCCTACACAGAATTTGAGTCGTCTAGCTATTGATGGCTAGAACAAAAAGACTTTTCTCCTGAACACCAAGTATTGTATGTTTTAAACTTGCTAAGCTCAGAAACAGATGTTAGACTCAGAAATGGAAACTTGTGTGGTTATTTAGGAAGAACAGAACTGGAGTAAAAGACTTTGCAGCAAATATTGAAAGGAAATTACAGTGTTTAAACTAATGTGTTTAACATGTTTAAGATTTTACAGGGATACAGGGCTTCCACAAGCTCTTGTAGAAAACTCATCTGCATAGAAATTTTGTGTGTGCAACTTTTCTGCTCTACAATTATAATAATATTAAGGTTCATAGTTGCTCAGCCTCATCAGTATGAAACAATGGGAAGGGGGACAGGGGATTTAATGTCTCTTTCCAGGTGCTGTTTTCACTGACTAGCAAGAAACATATGTATTTTCACAATTTTTTTTTGTTTAAAGCTATTTTGAGTGAACTTACTTATCACACAGAAATGAAAGTAATCAGACAGATAAATTCAATTCAAAAAAGAGAGAACTGTCTGAAGCAGTAGAAGGGGGGATTCGGTCTAAGGAGGCATTGCATATGCTGTAAAATTCTTAGCCATTGTGTGCCAGAGGGTCTCTTTTTAAAGAGAAAAAAGGAATTTAAAGGTGCATCTCAAGAGATATATGTTTGCTAAAAGAAGAATATTTTGTTTTTCTGAAAGGAAAGCTGTGAACATAAGCCTTTTAAAAATAAGTGTATGTGTATAAGTCAAGTGAAATGCTGGTGCAGTGCTGGAGTCTGGCAAAGTGTGGGTGCTTTGTGAAATTTCATCGGTAGCTCTGCCAAGCGACCTGCGCTGGGGGTGTGACACCTTTGCAAATTCACTCTGCAGGTGCAATGTGACTTGGAGTTACGGGTAAATATGTCCAAAGAATAGCTAACTGCTTTTTAGGGAAGATAAAACCATTTTTGTTTCCATGCTCCACTGGCTTACTAACTTATTTCTCTTATAAAAGCTCTGCAAAATTAGGGTAAACAGACTTCTTACAAATGAAAAGATTAACGAAAATGTTGCCTATGGCACAGAGCTTGTTTTAAGATGGTAACTGTATGTGAGCCTATTGAGAGTGCAATCTTTTATTTCGGACAATCAGAGTAGGACCATAGAAATATGGTGCATTGTGCTCATGTAAGACATTTGTTTAAAAGACCTATTTGGAATTTAAAAAATGCTTCATTTCTGCCTGCATGTACAAGAAAGTAAAGGGTTATAAATCTGGACTTGGAAATGAAACAACAAACAAAACAAAATTTGAGTCTGAACACTCTCATTTTTACCTTTTCTTATGTTATTTGGTGTCATGATTGTCATGCAGTGGTCTTCCTCCAGAATGAAAGCGTGCCCTTTGGTTGTGTTAAAAGGGCTTTATTTGAAAATTTTTTCTTTAATATAAAGCAGCAGAGAAAAAATCCTCAAACTTCAAACTGTTTTTTTTTCCTATTGCCTGAAAAATATTTGGAGATACTTATTTTTTTTCTTTACTGCCATGAAGATAGTTTAACCTTTAGCGCAGAGCTAGTTGCACTAGTAATCAACCTCTGATTTGTCTATTTTGGAGACAGACTCATCCATCAAGTCCTGAGTACAAAGCCAGGAGTGCTTAAAAAGCACTTTCCTGTATGTGTTTGATTACTGGAGCACAGCTGCAGTTCTGGGTAATTAATATGACAGTATTACATCTTTCAGATGGGTGCTATGTCTTTATTTCCGGGGTCAGGTGACCTCTGTTGCTTATATTCTCTTCTGCCTATGGCCTTTTGTGTAGTGTATCGATTTTTGTTTGCTTGCTTTAGATTAGGTGCTTTTTGAAGGCCTGGTGAGAATAATCAGAAAGACCTTGTGTCTACTTGAGGGAAACGGTGTTGAGAGAATAAAGTTTTGTTTTTCAGTAGTCTTCCAGCTACCATGTAAGAAAAGTGCTTCTAACCCCCCCACCTTAATAGGCAGTCCTTTTAAAATATTGTCCTAAGGACCAGTTTTAAATAGTCAAATGCATGTATTTAACTCGGAATCTTACTTTTCACAGAAAGTTATTGGGGCTGAGGTGACCTAAGGGCATTTCTTCAGATCCACAGTTTTATAAGCGAATTTCTCTTCATCATTGACAATTAAAATTTGAAAGAACGTTTTCCATATATTTCCATATATTATTCTTCAGCAAAATTGAAATAAGAAATGAAATTAAATTGAAATTACTGGGAAAGGGGCAAACAGAAGAGGAACTTTTTCAGTGAAAGCCTTTAAGTAAAACATTTTTCTTCTCTTCCCCCCAAAGCACATTACCTTGACATTTTCAAGATACCAGTGTTTGAAATTAACCTAAGGTTGTTCTTCAGATGAGGGCAGTTTCACAAGTGAAACAGTTTTACTGTGGAAACTTTTGTTTTGCAAAATGTTAGGGGCCTTCAGGTGCTCTGTAGCAATATTTTAACTGGTCTGTATCTCTCTCTAATTTTTTTCTCATAGCTGTACATGTCAGCAATGCTGTGTCTTTTGTATGCTAGCTAGTGTGTTGTAATTGATCTTGTGTTATGACTTCCAAAATTGGATCACATGTTTTCAGATGTTGTCTTAACTCTGGCGGTAGTAAATATTGTGGCATTTGATAGCTTTTTTGAATTGAGGTATAGATAGCCTTCATGCAGTTGAAATTTGCCTTCTGTTCAAACTTAACATCATTCAGTTAAAGGTGTGGCAGTATACACATTATAAAGATTTCAGAAAATTTGCCATCATCCTGTGGTTGTGTGGAACTTCCCTTCTTTCTGCTGGTAATACCCTTTCTCTGGGAGTGACCAATGATACTTAGGTGACAGTCAAGGGCTGCTTTGAGTGCAACAGTTATAAGGCAGAATTTTTAGACAATGCTCAGTTTTGGCCTAATTCCATCTCTGGGCAAAGCAGTGGAAATTTTACAACTGACTTCAATGGAAACAAGGAATCTTACGTGGAATGGATTTTTCAAAGGCCTGTTATGTATTATTTCTTCACTATTCTTTTTGTTTAATCTGTTCTTAAGATCGAAGCTCTCTGATACTGTTGTTCTTGTTTCCTTAAATAATATGGTTGTCATCTGATTTGAGGGTTGGGATGTTTGGTTGGGTACTTATAGCACACATATACATACATATATTCCGTCCATTCTTTCCTGATTTCTTGGAGATCTTTGTTGGAAGAGACATTACCTTGTCACTGAAGGATTCTCATTCAAATACTTTCTTTAGCTGAAGAAAAGGAAACTGAATTTTCTCATTTTCTCAAACTCAGTAAGGCCAAAATGTCTTGCTCTTCTCACAGTGGCAGGGGTCACGCTTATGAATATTAGTAATGCCTATTCAATATTCTAGGGAAGACATTTGGTGCAGGAGTCAGCCTATGAGTATCATAGGCATCAGCCTAGATGTATCCCATTAAGGATATTGGATCTTGCTGTCAGGTGCTTCCCCAGGATCTGGTCTGAGATGGTTCTTCCACAGAGAATTTGTCCATAAAATTGTGAAGGGGATTGTGGGTGGTTGGTGCTGGTGGAGATCATGAGCATGGAAGGTCATGTTGCTGTGCTAACTGTCCTCTGACTTCATAGCTCATGAAGTTAAAAGTTTGTCTGCTGGGGCAGGAAGAGTGCCTGTTGTTGCTTCTGTTCATCCACTCTACTTTTTTTAAGAGTAACTTCAGGGGGTTTTTGTTTGTTTGTTTCTCTCATTCCAGCTGTGATAGACAAAATGTCAATAGAATAAGTGGCCTACCCACCAGTACTTGCCATGAACCATTTGGTTGGACCGCCTGAGGGGGAGGTAAGTGAAGAGCCAGCAAACGGAGCAGTGAATGAGTCAGTGGAGGCTGACCTGGAGCACTCAGAGGTGGAAGAGGAGCAACGGTATGCAACTCGCTACCTGAGACACACAGACAGCAGCCAAGGGGGCCAGTCTGGGCAGGAGGAGGAAGGGATGCTAGCTCGGTCGGCCAGCACTGAGAGTGGTTTCCACAATCACACAGATACTGCCGAAGGGGATGTCATAGCCACTGTGGAGGACAGTTATGATACAGACAGAGTTCAGGAAAATGAGGATGAGAGCGCGTATGCGGTGCAGTATAGGCCAGAGTCTGAGGAGTACACGGAGAATGCTGAGGCTGAGCATGGCGAGGCCATTCATAACCGAACGCTGCCCAACCACTTACATTTCCAATCCATTGAGCACGAGGAAGCCATGAACGCAGCCTACTCGGGTTATGTCTACACGCATCGGCTCTTCCACCGAGGGGAGGATGAGCAATATGCTGAGCCTTATGCTGATTACGGACTGCAGGAGCACGTGTATGAGGAGATTGGAGACACACCAGAGCTTGATGCGAGGGATGGGCTCCGGCTCTATGAACAGGAAAGGGAGGAGGCAGACAATTACCGCAAGGAAGCACTCGGTGCCCGCCTTCACCATTATGATGAACGGTCTGATGGAGAGTCTGACAGCCCCGAGAAGGAGGCAGAGTTTGCACCCTACCCAAGAATGGATAGTTATGAGCAAGAGGAGGACATTGATCAGATTGTGGCAGAGGTGAAGCAAAGCATGAGCTCCCAGAGTTTGGACAAGGCGGCTGAAGACATGCCAGAGGCAGAGCAGAGTTTGGAGCATGCTCATGCTCTTGCTGAGCATGAAAGCGATGGCCAGCTTCCTGCTGGTTCTCGAGTCACGTCCAACTCGGGAGAGTCCATACAGAGGTACAGCAAGGAAAAGAGAGATGCGATTTCCTTGGCCATCAAGGACATTAAAGAGGCTATTGAGGAAGTGAAGACAAGGACCATCCGATCTCCTTATACCCCTGATGAACCGAAGGAGCCTATCTGGGTGATGAGGCAGGACATCAGCCCAACCAGGGACTGTGATGACCAGAGGCCACTAGATGGAGATGTGAGTATGCAGAGCTTTCGTCTCTCAGGTTGTGTCTGCCCTGTTGCTCTAATCGTGACACAGATTGACGTGCAGGAGGGTGGGTTTTGTGCTTGATCTGTGATTCAGTCCACGGTAAAGTAAGTAGTGCTTAGCACATTTTAAATTCGTACTCTAGAAGGTATGCAAGAACTAAACACGCACTATCAGTGGGACAAGTTTTCCTTTATGAGACACTGATGAACTCAGTTACATTATACAGCAATCAGATTCACAAAAGTGTTGACATTTTTTCTGAAACGAATGCTGTTACAATTTTTTCTAACAGCCACTGCACAGTTAGAATAACTACCAAACAATTTGTCTATTATCTAGCCTTCTGTGTTCCTGTTAATTCTAAGTTTCGTTTTCTGTCAGATAACAGTTTCTGTTAAAAACCTGTCAATATTATTTATGATTTCTATAAAGATTGTATCACAGATTCAGATTCCAGAAAAAAAGATTCTTTTTTTTTTTCACTCACAGGCTCTAAAGATGTTCTATGAACCCTAATATAATATCGCTGTAAAATGTATTCTCTCTCCTGTGACCTAAGCATTGAAGGTCATTGCCCAGAGATTTACAGTATTAGCATTTCTTAAATTCTCTTGACATGAGGCTTAACTTGGATCAGAATCAGTTCAGTTTGTCATTCTAGCTGTCACTGTTGGCCTGTCATAGTAATCTCTACTTGAAATTTTATGGCTTTTCTTTATCCCTAATACAATAAACTCATAAGCAACTTTTAACTATATTAAATTTATGCCTGATGTGAAAAGATCTGGTAAGCTAAATTTAGTGGGCCAAAATCATCTCTAATATGGATCCATCCTGTTACTTCAAGGATAACTGCACTGTAAACATCTGTTCCATCTTCTTTATTGCTGTGCAACATTTTTGGTGACCTTTGTTTTTTTGGAAGAACACTGAATGATAGAAGTTTGAGTATTGTTTAGCCTTTCAAACTGAGTTATTGTAACCTTCTAGGCACCTATCAGAACTATCCAAAATACCTCAGTCTCGGCAAAGCAAATTCAGATGATGAAAAAAGATCACATGCAGTGTAGACCTATGACTTGCTTCTTCTTTTTCATCTATATTCAAAACTAAGGAGGCTGGTATTTTACAAATGTGAAGAGATTTTGGAGCATGGTGTTTGAATTGCTGAAAAAACATGCAAGCTAGCCTAGACAAGTGGCTTCCAGATTATTTTTCCTTGAAAACTGTTAGAAACGCCTAGTGATGAGTATGTTCTGGTTTTAGTTTCTTAATAGTCTCATTGAAACTATATTGAAAAAATTATATTTCAAAAATTATTCCCTCAAATATTTTAGAAAACAAGCCTGTTACAAAATTGATTGTCAGTCAAGTCAGGCTGAAGCAACCTGCCCACTCTGTAGAAGAAAAGTTATTTTTAATGTAACTTCTTTTCAAATTTAATTTTCAACAGTGTTAATTCCCTCTTATTGTTCAAATATGGATCATGTTACTCTGTTTCTTGTTGTAAATTTTAGCCACCATATTTTCTGTGCTTCTAAGTGCTGTCTTCAGGAGAATCAAAGAATAGTTCTTGCTGCTCAAAACACTTAGTACCAGTAATGCTGAAGCAACATTAGGTTGGGGATCCTTGGAGCACTGAGTCCTTCATGAAAGTGCTCCAGCTACTCTCCAAAACCTCACTGCACCTTGCAGAATTTTACTTTCTGAGATGTGCTGGTAGTACAGTACATTGTACAAGTACACTGAGTTTTTGATTTTGCACCGAAAAGTTCCTTTCTCATTGAGCATTTTTCATGGCCTGTCGTACAGAAGCTTGACGGAGATTTTTGGTGCTAGCAGTAATTGAAATAGTGATGTATAATGACAATAAGCATAGCTCAGTGCAAAGTTAAATGGTGGTTGTAGATGTACGGGCAATCTACATTCTCAGAAGGAGAAAACAAAGTTAAGCAAATAGTCTAGAAGGTGTGTGACAGATTAAGGTGAGCATATGTTGTAGAAGAATAAAATATGGAATTTGGAATTGGGAAAGTTTCTCTTTTTCATTGAAGATGAGGTTTGTATTTGCATTCCTGGGATCTTTAATTCAGATATCAACTTATACAGGTCTGAACACACTAGTTTCTGTAACAGAGCATTCCTAGAATTGCTTAGCGGTAAATTGGATAAAATTGGATTGTGTTGATTAAGTCATCCTGAGGGATCAATTAGAATAAAAATATAGTTGAAGCTTATTTTTCAGTATACATGTTTTTCCTCTTTCTCTCTTCAAAAAAAAAAAAAACCCAGGATCTCAGACAAGAGCTTTTTCAGCGTAATCAGTATATGCCAGAGATGTAATTCAGTCTAGTTTTTAACATTGATATTGAAACAAGAAAGAATTAGATTGAGAGACATTGTTCTACCTTCCAGCATACACCCTCTTCCTCCCCAAGAAGTATCAAGGAGTTGTATATGAGTGATGCAAATTGGGTGCTTTTATTATCTTTAGTATTTTTCCAGGTCTATCTTGAAAATTATTCCCACATTGTTTTTTAACAAAACCATTTTGCTTTTAGAAGTAGTACTTGGAAATATTTATAATCATTTTGTGTTGCTAATCATATGATACTGAAACTGGTAAGACCTCTTCAGATCTAAATAGCAGTCACTTTTTATTTAGCTAGGAGCTCTCCAAAAGAGAATGATGAAACCAGGGAGTCAGAAGAATGATTTGCAGTTGAGAGTCATTAAATATGACAATTTCTCTTTTGCCTTTTTTCATGAGAAAGTGATTGTCATTCCTTAGTGCTGAGCATTTGCTTGATAGATTAAAAATAGGATGTTTGGTGGAAGACCGATGTGAAGGATCCAGCAAGAAGTCTGAGAAGCTAACAGTCAAAACAGCCAACCTGCAGTAGGGTCTAGTTAGGGATTATTTGCAAAGATTTACACAACAAGTGTGAAAGTAAGAAAGATACAGATCAGTTGAGTAAAAGTCCATTTGTATTTAAGAAGCCCTGTTTCCAAGTTTATTCACAGTTTAATCTACATATAAATTTCAATCATTCCTATGTATTTCTCCCCAAAAGCAATGTTTTGTAGGTGTATAAAAAGAGTATTGCCAGCATCCCGTGAATAATTCCACTGTAGTAAAGTCCTCTGATGTAGAAGGTAGGTAACAGACTTGTGTGAATAAATAAATAGTGTACCCAAGTACCTGTTAATATTTAACGATGTAGAGTATATGGTGTCATGTGCCTTGTGCAGTCTTACTTAGTGATGCATATTTTCACTGGAGTGAGAAAGGCTCTGAATTTTCTGGACATCTAGTTTATGGGGCAGGTGTATTTGATAAAAGCTGAAAGATGCTGTCAGTGTCCTTGGAATAAATGCAGTTGATTTTTTTTGTTGTTTTTTGTTTTGTGGGTTTTTTTGAGGTTTCTCACTCAAGCGAGATACAAGCATTTGATATATATTTCCAAAATCTATTTCTCAGAAATCTTTTCTGAATACAATGCCAGTGAGAGTTGCACAGCTGCTAGCACTGTGACAAGAGGAAACTGACTCTTGCTGGAAAAGGCTGTGGGGCTGCAGTTAGATTATGTATTCTGAGCGTGAAACTGGAGAGATTCTGCTCACATCCTGCTGAGCAATGTTTGCAGCTGGAGACCAGCATGGAGCTTCTGGTACATACACCTTCAGGATACCTTGTAGGAAAGGCTGTTCTTCTAGATGCTCACAGTTATCTCCCGGGAAGGAAAGGCCCTGGTCCCATTTAGGTAGCTCTTGCCCATCAACCTTCCCTGGCAGATTCTCCATCAGAAACAACCTATTGTGAATGTGCCTAGCCAAGCACAGAAATAGAGGTGTTTACAGGTCTAAATAGAGGACATTGCAGTGAATCTGGACTTAAGGATGAATGTGTGTTACTGGAAAGGAGAACAGGTTTTGTGTGGTGGGTATCTCAATATGGTGAAATGTTCTGGTGTATAAATTGTATGAAAGGTCTAAACAGCATCTGTAAAAGATCACAGTGCTTTGAGAATAGTGGCTTTTTTAGATGTGGAAATAGAGAGACCTGCTGAGAAAAGCACTGTAAAGCACAAAAGCTTAAGCTTATTTTTTTGGCCAGGATTTAAAGAGCATTTCTTTCCTCTGTTGACCAGAGAAGAGAGACAGGCAGCCTACTTCATTCTTGCCATAATAAAGAGAAAATAATGCAGGCCTCAAAATAAGGTCATGATACTTAGTTCTAGGAATGGAGAATATTGCCCTCCAAACTAGATCACCTATTAAAAAGTTTGTGGATCTGAAAGCCAGGTGTTGACCCTGCAGGACATATTTTGTTCCTGTGTCCCAAGACTTCTGTTCTGCAGAGCCCTGTCACTGATGTCCACAGTCTCTCTTCCTCTGCAGACACTTGTGACAGTGAAGTATTAGAATAATAATTAATATAAAGCTAAACCACATACATGGATGGCTTGGATTTGTGAAGCAGAAACTGATTGCTGAAGACAAGCCTTTCAGGTGGAAGGGAACTGACCTGCAGTGTTTTGCTTCTCTATCYTTTTGGGTTACATATATTTTATTTCAGCCTTTAAGTTCTCAGTTGCAGTTTTCTCAGTTCTAATAACTCCAGAACTGGAGTATCTTCACAGAGATGAATTTGTTTCACTTTTTCCACAGCAGGAGTAATTTATTATTAATAAGGCAATAGATAAGTCTGTTTTAAATAATTAAGCAGGTTTCAGTAATAGATGAACTAAGGTGGGGGGGAAGAGAAAGAGAAGAAGTGAAATAAAGATGAGCTTCTATTAATAGGTTATTGTTTTCTTTTTCTAAGCAGAGGTTTTAAAATTGCTGATTGAACACACAGAATACAGGTCATCTTTCTGTCATCTGTGTTAATGCACAGTCTTAAAAGTATATGGCAAACAAGTTTATAAAAAATATATATATATTAATCACTAGGGCAAAAAGCTTTCTGCAGATTTGTCAACCACACAGGAGAAAGGATATATTTACCAAGTAACTTGTTTGAAGACAAAAACAGTCCCCAGAAGAGTTACAGATATTTAAATTATAGTGAAGATTGGATTCACAACCACTTGAATTGTTTTGTTTTCATTGTATTTTAAATAATTTATTGAAAGATGAAAGCAATTTTGCATGATTTTTCTGTGCTGTTGAAAACTAGAACAGCTCTTGTTGCAGTTTTGAAATTTGTTGGAAACACCGGTGAGCTCTGCACTAATTTTTTTCAGACTGGCACATGAAGTGCTGCATTTGAAATCAAACTACAAGTTCAAGTGAAAGTACAGTGAAGGAAGTTCATACTTGAGAGAAACAGCTAGCACTGGACCGATTTCCAGGAATCCTGCTGTGCTGGCAGCCATCCATCCAGCGTGCATGTGGCTGGACAGATCCTACCCACTTCATGTGTGTGCGTGTGTGTGCGTGTGAGATCTCATGGACAGTTGGAGTCTGTGGAACCCCAGATTTTATTCAAAGAGAAGTTATCAGCTCAAACCACATGTCACTGGGGTATTTCATGATTGCTGCTTCAGACTTCTGTGGCCAAAGGGACACTTTTGGAAACTGGCAAAATTAAGGGCCATGTTGTAACAGGCTCGGTTACATTTATTTATTCATTTGCTCAGACTCTTATGGGTCAAATCTAAACTCATGTATATTCTTTGGTATATTTTTTATTTTGTAATTGAGATTTAGTAATGTGAATAGTAACAAGTGGGGATCTTTCTCCAAAGACTTTGGCAGAGGACATGTATGTCTTAGGTCAGAATCTCTGTTTTCATAACTTCAGTGAATTTTGCTGAAGGATTACAACTCAGTGTTGTTGTGCAGACACTCCTGTAACAAAGTGTTTGTTTTAAAAATGCTAATTTATTCAGAGCTTTTGCATAGCACAACACTTGTGTGGACAATCAGATCTCTCAAACAAGGTGGTCAGTCACTGTCCAGGTGGTGGCAGGTCCTTCCAGCAACATCTTCAGCTGGTTCAGGGGAGGCTCTCCAAACTGCTGCTGTTCTCTGGTCTTACAGAGGACTGGTCCTACATGACCACTGTAGCACGTGTGTGATCCATTGTTGTAGAATACCTTAAGCTACATACAAAACATATCCCAGCACTCTTAACTGTGTACAAAAGACGGTCGTACATGACCTTATCTGCATCTGCAGGAATAGTTTCTACTGACTATTTTCAGGTATCTTATCTGTGTACAGTTTGGTCATTTTTGCAGCAGGAACTGCCTGGGGGAGCCAYTGGGACCCCCAAGTCTACCCAGGATGGCAGTCGGCACCCTGAAGCAACCACTGGTGTTTGTCCGTTGGCCAAAGGTGCAGTAAGAGCTGCCTGCAGGAATCTCTGGGGACTGCCCAAAAATCCTGCATGGAGACTCCCTACAACAGCTAGTCAAATGCTTTCTTGTGAAGTGGGTAGGAGTTCAGTCAATCACCTTGTCTCAAGTCAGTCCCTGTCTCAACTGTGCAGACACCAGCTGGGGAGTGCCTGGACCATCCAGGAAATAGATGAACTGAGTATGAACACAAGCACAGTTACACCACAGTTTTAAATACAAGACAAGCTTGAATGCTGTCCTTGTGTCACAATTATAAATTAAATTCCATAGATAGTGCCATATGCGTGTGTGTGCATAATATTATTGAGGGTTGTTTTATTTTTTCAAAACCTCCATTTTTAACACCATGTTTAACTTGATGCAACTTTTAACTTTCACCATCTAACAGCTATGAACATACGCTATTAGTCTCACTGTAGTTTTTAGTGAACAGAATGCCAGCTGTTCAAATCACAGCAGACATTCTGCAACAACATTATTGGCAGCTTTGGCAAACAGACTTTAACTTCTGCCAGAGAGCAGTCAGTCTAGTTAGTGGTAAGTAAGAGCAGAAGGTAGGTTGTTTGTATAGAGAGATTTATGTATTTCTGTATAACARTTCTGTTTATAAACCTCATTTTATCCTGTACTAGAAAATTCCCAAGAGAAAGAATTTTTTCATGTTTGATATGTGAATTTTTTTTTTTTTTTGAAGTGAGCTAGCTGTTCTACATTAAGCACAAAAATAAGTAAAACCACATTTCTTTCTTGGTACTTTCTTGGTACTTTCATTTCCCATGCTTGGATTATGACAGTAGACAAAGATTTGACTTGAAATACCTATCATAAATGTGCACAGGTGTCACAGGTCACTGACTTGTGGTCCACATGTTATGGACTTGAATTCACATAGCTTTTAGTGCTCAAAGAGCTACTTTTTCTACTGGAGTCTTGAAATTTTCTACTGGATTCTTTCAGGAAATGTGAAAGAAAGTTCATACTCCCAAGATGTGATAATCTGATTTTTGGTATCATTCTTTGAGTTAAAGAAGCAGATGAGAGGATGGTTGAGAAAAGCCAAGGTTTACATTAATATCATCATGTAATTACCTTCATCAGACAGAATTTGTTTTGTGTCCTTCTGAAGGTGAGCAGAGAGTATGCATATCATACTGCTTATTTGGAAATGACACGAAAATGAGTTTCTTCTAGCCCAGCATCTGTTAAGTTGACGGACTGACTACTATTGACCTCCATGAAGCAGACTTTGGATCAAGCCCTGAAAGGGGACAAGAATGATGGATTGCTTGCTTAAAACCTTAGCTGTGAATACAGGTGCACTTTCTTTCCTCTCTCTCCTCCTGAAAGAAGGAAAGATGGTTTAATGCTAGAATGTAAATGAGACTACAAAGCAGTTAATTGAATGTGGTGCTGTTCAGAAAGCACCTGAACTTTTCAGGATGTTTTTCATACGCTTCTAACAACATAAATACTGGGGCACTTTGAAGGAAATTCAAACTAAAACCTTTACAGATTTACTGCCATTGCTGTGCTGTACTGGGCCTTGCTTGTGAAATCGTGGATCTGACTAGTACTTGACCTGAAACTTTCACAAAACTTTGACCTGTGCCTAAGGTATATGGGTGCCTCTCAGAAGACTTTTTGTCACAGAAATCAAATCAATTCAAAAGCTTCATCCGCTTGTCTCTGCTGAGCTGATGGACAGAATAACCCCTTGTCACTTCTCTGCCCAGAAGCCTAAGGATTGGAATTGTTTCCATGTAAATAATGGACTTTGGCTTGAGTAAATCTGGTTTTGCTTAAATATTTGTTGATTTCATCCTCTCTGTCCCAGCCTTGCACGTGACAGTGTGACCCACTAGATTATATGGTTTTATGATACACTGCTGCTAAAAACAGGAAAACGGCAGTGCTTTCCTTAAGCAAGTGCAGATGGTTGTATTTGAAGGTGTTTTAGTATCAGTTGTGTTTGTCTACACGGGGTATTGAGTAGCCAGGTGGGTTGACCTGGATAGGTTAGGTGCAACACGATGCTCTTGCCTCTCTGATTACGAGCTCTGTCACTAAACCCCATGGCACATCAGCAGTGAGAGATTCTCCGGTGGAGCGAGTTGCACGTTAGTTAGAATCAAACAAGGCCAAAATTGAGATGGAGAATTTTTGGATGTACCAAGTTGAGTATCGTAAGAGGAATGTGAGTAGATCTTCAGAGAGGAGAAATGAAGTTATTGGTACTTATTATTGTTGCCTTTTAGAAGACACTTTGTAATTCCGTTAACAGACCTTTGCAGGATAGTAACAGCATACTTCACATTCATTTATTGTTTTTGTCCTGACAGAGTTTTTGTTAGGCTTCTACAACTGTTTTGTTAACAGACAATGAAGCAGTGCTGGACCTTTATTTTAGACTTCAGTTTGTAATGTTTTGAGTAGCTGTGCAAGTTGTCTATCCGCTATCATTGAACAAAATAGTTCTTGTTGGTGGTATGAAAGCTACTTTCAGATTTTGACTACATTCGTTGCTTGTATGTTTTATGTTGTAGCTCTTAGTTTGCATTTTGATGCGGAAGAAAACTGAGTGTTTATTCTTTGAAGACTGAACTTTCATGTACAAAGATTTTTGGGAACAGCTGTTGTTTCATGTCCTGTAGAAAACTGTGTAGCCTGTATGATGTTTGGTTTGGGTATTTTTGATTGGGGCAGAATATTTTTTCATGAAAATTTCCAGCAGACATTCAGACACCACATAGAAAGCTGCTGTGTGAACCATTTAGGTGGTTGCTTAATGTTGATACTTTGGAGATAGCTTGGTAAAGATATTTGTAAAGCTACTGGAGTAACCGTTAATAAATTTTAAATCATGCATAATTTATAAATGTCAGCAGCTAATGTAAATGAGAACATTTATTGTTATTGTTGTTGTTGTTATTTTGGTGTGTGAAGACGAGCTTTCAGGCATTTTAAAGAACTCTTTTTGTGGAAACATTGGATACTGAAAGGTCACATGCTTTTCTTCTTTGTTTACTATTTAAAGCTCAGTCTTAGAATATGCTAATGCCATAGGTGGGTAGTATTGTGCGCCTTTATATTTAAACCTAACATAATGGTATTATGTATCTAGTGGGAATGGGAGCACTATAGGAATCGCTCTTTGGGCAGCTGAGTCACTGTGGAGCTGTAACTCTCAGGTAGTTATGCAGCAAGTTAGGGAGCCCATAACTCTCGCAAAGCTCCCACGCGAGTGCCAGGGCTCTAACCAGCAATCCTTCAGTTTGTCAATGCAACCAGGTCTGTCAGGTAGCTATCTCCTTTTTGCCCTGTAGTTGCAATTCAAAACATAGTTTGATACAAGGACTGCTGTTGTACCCAGGATACATGTGTACAAGGGCTTGCGTCCTAATTTTTTGGTAGCCTCTATTAGTTAAGTATAATTCTAATATTAGATAGTGTTGAAGATAGGCCTTGTAAAGGAATGAGAGTGTTTAAAAAAAAAAAGAGAGAGAGGAGGATAAGAAGGGAATTTTATTTTCTTGTTCTGTTGCATATCTGTTTAGAGGAACTTGCAGGACTTAGATTTTTGTAGCCTGGTATTTCACAGAACAACTCAGTGTGCCAGCTGGAGTGGAGACATAGCAGGAAGGAGCTCCTAGATTAGAGCTGCTGCCAACTCAGAGCCGCAGAAGTGTAGCTATATTTGATAACACTAGTTGGCTTAGAGAAGAGCCATGTTGTGTAATTGCTTATGAAACTAGAAAAGTACAATTTGACTGTTTTACAGTCAGTGATAAACTGTTGAGTTGGCAAAGCTGAGACCAAATTTCCTACATCAGAGGAGACTGAAGAATTGCAGGGCTGCTGACCTAAAAGCCCAGCTTGCATAACTAAATGCTAAAGCTTTCTTTGAAAATTCACAATGTGGCCAGTGCACTGACATGTTTTGCGAGTACCTCCGAAAGATCTGCTTTTGAAACACCTGCTGGGCTGAAGCTTTGTACTGTTTTACATCTTGGTATCCTTCATTAATTCCATGCTCTTGTGTCATTTTGCACTACAATTCTCCCTGCTCTCAAATTTACATACCTAGCTATGGCTTTTCAGTGTTAGCAGCATTCATTAGGAATTAGCTATTATCCATTAGCCTTTCCCATACTGGCTTGCCAAGATATTTGCTGACAGATCACACAGAGATAGAAATTTCATGATACTT
>NW_020450196.1:4067486-4088360 GCF_003343035.1 Apteryx rowi | reverse complement strand
TTTTACCTTTTTTACCTTTTACCCAGGTAAGGAAAGGCTATTACTGAAGGGTACATAATTATAACAGAAGGGAGAAAGTTCTTTATGGTAGTGAGTTACTGGGAAAATGATCTGAAAGACAGTTTCTCCATTGAAATTGACCTTCATGAAAGGAGAAAAATGAGGAAATCTGGTCTAGAGAATCTATGAAATACTAAGATTGTAACATGAACTATGAAATGTTTTCCATGGTTGCATGGTATCTAGAATGAGGAGTCATAGTCCTTGGTTATACTGGTATTGAAGAGTCTTTGAATACACTGAGAAGTCCTTGAATACATTTGTATTACCCTGTACAATTTATAAAAGTTGTTATTTAAGACAACAGGATAACATTTATGAACAACCACTGCAACCTACCTCTGCTTAGATTAATTTAATTTAGCAGTTCAGGTTAATCATGATGATATCTGAGAGCCTGTGTATTTGCAGGGGAAATCACAGTTTGAGTCCCTTCTCCTCCTTCCCCAATTTTGCAGCTGAGAATAAATAAACTTCAGCTGAATCCCTGTTTTCTGGTCATGGTCAATTTACCTTTCTGTGCTTGCAGCTTCATTCTGTCTCGATGACTTTTATCTTTTCTTTTCTGGAATGTCAGAGTTCTAGGAGATTGGTCTGCATTGCTCACTGCTTTCAGTAAGCTCAGAATAGTTTGCCTGCTTGCAGAGGCGCGCACTTGTGCAAGTGAAAATGCTGTAACTGCAGCTTAATTGGACGGCTGTCAGTTAAGTGTAAGCATTTAGCCCAATACTGGAGCCCCCACCCAAAAATATGGGTTTATGACACRCTTTTTGGGTGAATGGTGTTTGCCGCTGGCTACAGATTTAATTTTACCACCTGCTTGCTTTTCTATGTTATTGTCAAAGAAACATACTTTTCTGTACAGGTTTAGTTTTTAAGTCTAAGTGGGATACTGAGAGAGACATGATAATTTTGATAAAAATCCAGGTTCATAACATTTCAAAAAGTTTGTCCAATTTTTGTTTTGTTTTTTCTCATCTCTTACTTCCACTGCCAAATTATAGGAAAATATGAGAGAAGAATTTCTATATTGGTCCCTCAGATTATTATTTAATTTTATTTTCTTGCCATATCTAGTCTCCATCTCCAGATTCCTCTTCACCTCGAGGTGCTGAATCATCAAGCAGGCAACATCACCAGGATGCCTGCAGTACAACAGAACCCTCCACTAATAAAGAGGTAGAGTGAAATCTTTCTAAAAACCATAGTCTTGTTCTTGCTGCTCATGCCTTCTTGTTTTCCTTGCCCCCTTGTATCTGTGCAATCCCTTCTCTCCTAACCAAAACTGTGACAAACATGAAAAACTTGTTTGCAGTTCCTTTACTTTGTGCTTGCATGGCTGTCTGACTGAGTCTCTAACATACTTAAGGCTGTTTATCATTGCATTTCTGATTCTATGTTTGGCTGCCACAAAGCTCGCTTAACAGGCTGGGAGGTATTGACTTACTGAAGCACAGCCAACGCGACCTCTGTATTAAAGACAAATGAAAGGAGCCCTTTTTTAAATCCTGCAGAATGTCTTGCCACAAAGAAAATAATGTTTCTCAGCAAGGTGAATAAACTTGCTTAAATAAAAACTAATCGGGTAGTAATTTTTGCTGCTTACCGTATTACCATTATACAAACTGACCTGTTGGAAGAACTAAGTGATTTGGTAACAGTGTTTCGTAGTCAGGATCTGGCAATTCCTGACTCCAGGCTCCTCAAAATCAAGCTAAATAATCCTTTTAATCCTTTTTTTTTTTTTTTTTTTAACTCATCTGAGAGCTTTTCACCCTGCAATAGTTCCCCCAGAACAAAATGAGATTGTCTAAATGGAACTTCTCACAGTGTGAAAAGGAAATAATTTGCTGTTAAAAAAAATACTTAGATCAGTGTAGACTGGCTGGCTCTGTAGGCAGAAAAAGGTGCAAATATCTGAGTTTTTTGCTTTTGAAACTTTAACAAATCTGACGTGAAGAAGAATCTTGAAAACCATTAGTCRCAGTAGTTACAAGATACCATACTGTTATTGACAGCAATGCATGAGTTACCTTCCACCATGACAAAGCTGGGGTACTATAACTGGAAATGCTGATTAAAATTGAAACACTAAATAGTAGTCCATTCTTTTTCTTTTGTTATCATCAAGGGGTAAAAAAATGCTTTTAACATATATATATTTGTGCCAGTTTATGTTTGCATTTAGAAGATGATGGAGGCTTTCAAAAGACCTAAGACAAGAAATTCTTAATTTCTGCTGTGCCAAAGCCTTCAACAATGGTTTGTGTCTTTACATACTCGTCTGCAATATTCTGAGCTTGTTCTAGCCTTTTGCTTTTTTACTTTACTTATTTTGTCACTTCGTGCATATTCTAACCATTAGATATCATTAAACATACTCAAAGGAAAAAAATATCAAGATGCTACTCATTTCAGTCTTTAGTATGTGACCATATGTAGTATTAGAAGTAGTAAAACAGATTTCACAGTAGGGTGTGTCAGGCTGTTTATTTCCCCCAGATAAGCAATAGTGCTCTGCTTTAGTACCTCACTTGCAAAAGTAACAATGACAAAGCAGCCTAATTATTTTTGGGAACAGCTTTTAGGTCTTAACAGAACCATTTTTTAAAGTGTAGATGTTATAATACTTGGCTGAAAGGCAACAAGATTAACAAGAGTAATAAAACATTAATGACCTAGCTATTTCATTGTTCATGGGTGTGTAAAATTAGAAGGTGTAGATTTCCTTTTTTTCAGTGACTTTACCTTGCTGTTGCTGTGGTCTTAGCAGAATGTCTTTTGATGTGGGCAATAAACAAAAAAAATTGTTTGCATGTAGAAATTTTGCAATAAAAGCATATATTGATGTTAGTTCACACCGTTTCATCCTGAAAGGGATTTGTATTAACTAGTCAGATTGATTAGTTGTCAAACCTGTAATTACAAACTTTGGTCAGGTCTTGAGCCTGTTTATTTAAAAAAATGTGCTTTGAAAGGGGCATTCCTGTGAGTAAGTCGTCTCTGTTTTTCTCAAACATGCAGTGGATTTGTTCTCTAGGCCTGTCAACAGTCCAGCTGTTCAATTTTCCTCGTAGCAAAACACCAGTAGCAATTGCACACAATTGTTGAATTCTGTATGGGAGGTCCAGTAAAAATAGTCATTGCGGATAGAAGAGCTGCAGAGCAGCTTCTCCTAATTTGAAAATAATTGTCTGTGTCCTCACAGTGGTTGATTTTCATTAAATGAGTTGGCAGTAGGTCAGTGTTTAGTGACAACTTTATTTATGATTGCGCTCTCTGATGGAGAACTTTCCTGGTTTTGTAGTACATCTTAGTCATTTTCACAAGGAACAGTGACTGTTCTAGGGCTGTGCAGGCTCTGCTCTCTGCGTTATGCACATTTTGTTTCTCTGACACAAGTTGCTTTATTTTATAGCAAGGCCTGTGTAATTGGTTGAAAAATATTACTTATTTTCACATCCTTGTAATAATAAATGAAAAAGCCTCATGGGATTAGTGACTTAACCTGTTGCATAACTGTGGCCTTCCTAATTTCCACTAACACATGGAGCCTAGTAAGTTGTGTGCCATAAAGGAGAATAATTTAGCATATATGTGGATGTGTAAATGCAGCTGAAACTTGTCTAACACATTGGACCTTATCCTGATCGTACTTGGATCCTATTTTAATACAACCAAATTGAGCAGTCATTGGAGGAGTTTACAATCTGCTGCAGATTCCTTAAAGTTTTGTAATCCTTGGTTTATCAAAAATTTTTATCTGCAACACATGTGAAAGCACCACATATTTCTATTCACCTATCACCATCTATACACTGACACACAGAATATTCTTTGATAAATTTTCCTGTGTGGGTATATTATTGATTATAACAAAATGGTTTTCTCACYGAAGTTGTAGTTTTCAGATGTTTGATGTGTTACCCGCAGAGACTTTCATAGAAAGTTACAGTTGGAAATAAGGTATTACTTTAGTCGGTGTATTTACAAATACAGGATAGGGATTTTTTTTATTAGTTTACCTTCTATGAAATTGAGACTATCAGATTCTTTACTTGATACAAAATGGAAAATATAAATGCCCTTGCTCACAGTTTTCACTGTCCAAATCAAGTGCATGTGTATGTGTCTTTTTGTGTAAACATAATTGGTGGAGTAGTGTTACTAAATTCATTTACCCCACAGAGTACAGGTTACTGCCTAGCCTGTTGAAATTTGGAAAGTTATATGTAGACTGTATTGACATGAGGGATACATTTAAGATCAGTCCTAATGAATAAAAAAAATTTGGTTTATGATTAACTGACTGGGCTGATGGTTTCAGTCACGAATAGTGAGAGTATTGAGTCATCTTACAGACTTCTCAAAGTGTTTATATATAGTTGGAAAATCCACTGTCTATGAGATATGATGTATTTTTCTGTGTACCTCTTGGTTAGTAAAAACAGAGCATTGACTGGTAGACAGGAAATATGCTACTGAACACCAGCAAGTAACTGAAAACTGTAGCCCATTGCCTGATAGATGAACGTGCTAATGCAATACATTGTACTTGAGGATAATAGCCTCTAATGACTAGTTGGAGTAATATAATTCTTAATAAACTGTAGTCTTACTTTGCTAATAACTATGACTAATTTTTTTTTTTTTGGCATGAAGAAATTTTTAATGCATATTGGCGCATGCTTTGTTCTGTTTGAAATCCTGTTTGTCTTAATTACAGTCCAGAAAAAGCTTGGCTTCATTTCCAACCTATGTTGAAGGTAAGATATAGAACTTCTAAATATTTTATCATATATCCAAAGAACTCCAGTATTTATAACATATGAAATTTTATTTTTATTTGTTGAATAGAAGAACTACAAGGATTGGATGATCTGATTTAGGTTAAACTGAGTCCAGTATGGAGCTGAAACTAAACCCTGCTAGGCTCTTTTGGAAGTTCAGAAACATACATCTTTTATTTTTTAGCATTTCATTCAGTTTCTCTCCCAGTTCTGCTGGGTTTTTATCAGTATCACTTAAAACACCACTAAAACTTTTTTTATGGAATTCACACAACACGTGTGAATGTGTGTGGACAATGAGCTATTGTTCTGACAAGGTTAGGCAAGATGACTGTAATGATCTCTCCAGCATTGGAATCTAATTGGCCGGCCTGTGAGAGGAAATCTTCCTGGCCTTACCTGTACTTATCCTCTAATTAAATAGAGCTTCCTGTCTCAGAGTCAGGGTTGCACTTGTACTCTTGCTAAACTTACTCAGAACAATGTGAAAAGCAGGTTTTCTGCTACATGAGCTTCTGTTAGCTTTTGTATGACTCTGCATTCTGTGTATACAAAGAGACTGCATGCTGTAACAGTTATTTCATTATGAGAGCATGACAGAAACAGAAAATTCAAAGATTCTTTTGCTATTTTGCCCTGACAGCAGTTGTGCCCCATGCTTTATAAAATGGCAGAAATAAAGCTGATGTGGTATTTCATTGTGAATGTCTTGGAATTCCCTGAGTTGCTTTACAGTGTCCTGTGTGATCATTCTTTTTAGCCTGTAAAATTGGTCGTTGGTTTAGTGTTCAACGTATGTGCTATACATTTTGGAATCTATAACCAGATCGTCAGCTACTGTAAATGTCATATGTTGTTTTGAAAATAAGTGAGCTTTGGAAATACACAGTAATGAAGGATCAGTCTCAGAATTAAAATTCATCTCCAGGAGGCAGCCTGCTCTATCAAGGGCAATCTTGAAGCATCCTCCCCTGCTTAAAAATTTTTTTAACTAAATTTTTCTTAGATATTGGTCTTTTGGGAAATTGCTTAAAAAAATGTACATACTGTATGTATGTTCACTTCCAATGACAAAAGAGCACACTCCTTTTTCATTTTGAGGGTTCTTCCTTCCTGAAGTCTTATCTGCACCTCTTTCAACCTGCGTTTGTGTTTTTCTGTTTTTATCAAGAAGTGTACTAAAAAGGGTTTGGAAATAGAAGTAGTGATAAGGGCTTTACATGCAGAGTAACAACAGCATTTAAAATGCTGTGGGGTTTCAGGACTGGAAAAGTGCACAAATATGCAGCACTTCCAGATGCATAAATTTCCCTAAGGGAAAAATTTTATTTATTTGGGTCATATACTTGAATGAGACTCGTTCATTTTGAGGGGTGACCAGATACATAGTATCTGATCAGATTCTGCACATTCAAGATGAGCATCTCAAAACTGCTAGTCATACATTTTCATATTTAAAAAAAACACAGCAGGCAAAAGCTCCTGGTAAGATTTGTGTATGTACTTGTATCTGTGTGTATAGTTTGAGTAGGTTATATATATACACAAAATGTATATATTAATATATAGGTATATATGTAGTTCCATATATTAATGTAGTTATATGGTTATATATATTAATGTAGAATTAGTTAATATATAATTAGTTAATATATATTTTAACCACTCATATTACATATTTTTAACATATATCTATAGTTAAAAATGACTTATATTTCTTTGGGGCTGTGGTTTTTCATGCTCATTCTGAGCGCTTGTTAATCTCTTCTTTAATAAATTAGAACAAAATTGGTATTCTGAATAGTGTTAGACTTTGTGTCCCCATTGCCACATAAACATCTGAGGATAACTCTTGAACTGATACACACTCCATTCTGATATTTTAGTTTTTTTGCTTTGCAAAAAAGAAACCAAAAACAGTTTACATTTTTGGTGATAAAATATTGACACTTATAGCATTCTCTAAAATGATTTGCCTTTTCACTGGTCTTGAACGTAGATTCTTTTCCTTACTTGTAACAAAAGAAACTTCTTAAATAAACCAACGTCCCTTTTTAATTGTGACAGTGTTAACATCTAGTGAGAAATACCCAATCCTTTGTAGATACGATCTCCAAACACCACAGACCTGAAGTTCATAAATACTGTTTTATAAGGACTTAAATTTTTAGGTGCTGAATACTTCATCACCCTCTAACTTTCCACAGAAGTTGACAGAAGTTAAATCCTTAAGAATCCTGCAGGACTAAGACAACAGGCTTTTTTTTCCAGCCCATGCTGGAAAGCCCGAGAGAGCCTATGCTCTGTATATTTAACGATGAAATTTTTGTTTGTTCTTTCACTCATTGTCCTTGTTGTGACAAACTGTGAATTTTAAGGGACTATGGCATAAAAGTACTTTCCTTAATTGGGAGTTGATGCTACCAGTCTTCTCAGTACAGGGAAGCGTTGCACCTGTAAAGCGCTCCAGGGAGATTCCTCTGCCTGCTGTACTAGCTATGGCTGATAAGCAAGTGAGCAAGTTGCTGATGGCTGTTCTTAAATCGCACCCTTCCAGCCCTCTTTCTGTCTCTGACTGTATCTAAACTGTGATGTGTTTATGCTAGTCAGAATTACAAGGCTGTTGGTAGTGGGTGAGGGAACAAGTGAATACCCATTCCTCTTTGTCAGAGCAAAAGCTCTCAGAGGTTGTTTTGCCCAAGGGTGATGCCTGCCTCACAAGAGAATGAGCTATTTTGAGAGACAGGTTGGACTAACAATTRCAGCTTCTGCTGGGGAAATGTTGAGAGCATTTGCTCAGTGTTTGGTACCTTTGAAAGAGCTGGTTGCCATGTCATCATGCTAAACCACAGTAGAACATTTACAGCCATCAGGTGCTGGCTCAAGTAGTCAGAGTGCTGCTGTTTTGCCATGGTTCAGTATGATTTTCTTCAGTGATTTCCTTCCTATCTTACAGTTCCTGGACCTTGTGATCCTGAAGACTTAATTGATGGAATCATTTTTGCTGCCAATTACCTTGGCTCTACTCAACTCCTTTCAGATAAAACTCCCTCCAAGAATGTGAGAATGATGCAGGCTCAGGAAGCTGTCAGCAGGATCAAGGTGAGGAATGAGTCCTGCCACTTCTCATGCTGGTGTCTTAGAGGCAGATGTAAACTTTTTAAGTGTGCAGTAGTCTTCTCATGTTGGGCTATCTGTGTTTTTAGAAAGGTCAAGTGACTGATCTTGCTTTCTGCAAGCACTGGTTTTATGCTACAGAATGATAAGGAATCATTTTAATTCCCTACAGTACTACTTGTTTCTTGTACTATAAGCCAAAATCTAAAGTGAGTGGTGGTCTAAGTTATATGTTACCTAGGTGCTGAGAGAAAACAAGTTTAGGGAAAAGCTAGGGCTGTAGTGGCTTCTGGTCTGGCATTTGATCAACGCTGTGCTCTTTTTGGCCATGTTGTGTGTAGTAGTTCCTCACCTCATAGCAGCTATGAATTGATGAAAAAACAGTACTCTGTGATGGTATGGAGATGTATGGAGAAAATAGTTTTTTCATGGAATCTGATACATTCACTACGCTTCCTTGAAAACAGAAATGGCCACTGATTTCTGTATGGGCAGGGATAAGCGATGGCTGTTCTCCTCCTGTATTGTAAGCTGACAATGGTGATGTTGTCAATGGATATTAAGATGTGTGGATAAAATATTGCGCTGTTGCAGAGCATGCTGCAATCTTAAAATAAATTCCCCTGCCCTGATACACTGCTGCTTGGTGGGCTCACAGTTTCCTGTAGCTTCTGCTAATTCAGCTACCCAATGTAATCTCATCTGAAAGTTTTCATGAGATTATTATTTATGTGTTCTTCTTTTGCACAGTTTGTGTTGGGCTCCAACTTAGACTCTGTGTGTACATTAGTGTAAAAGAGAGGGAGGAAGGGAGAGAGCATGTTATCAGCACAGTTGATAGTACTGTCTGTTAAGGTCACCTGATGCTTCCTACAGTCATTATTCCTCCCCATATTTTCTATGACAGGTGCCCACTTCAGTCTGCGCATGAACTTTTAGAGGGATGCTCCAGCTAGAACCATTTAGACACTTCCAGAAGGTGTAACTTTGCCCATGTTCAAATATACATAAGTTCTTGTAACCTTGTCTCTGAAAATCACCAGCTCTCTAGCACTAGAGGAGGTATGTTTGACAGGGAAGTAGCCTTCGTGTAACAGATAAGTCTTTCTCCACCTTTGTAGGGGCCTGCCAAAATTTAGACAAAAAATAAGCCTTTTGAAAAATGATGATCTGTGTGTGTTCAGTGGTGACAGTGGTTTCAGTACCATTTTTTTAAAAGACTTCCCAGTCAGTAAGCTTTCTCAAGTCTGCTGCTTGTAGTCTTAATGAGAGTTGTGTGTGCAATATTCCTTGAGTGGTTCTTCCCACTTTTACAGCTGAGACTTTCCCTTACAGTGTCTGCTCCTTTCTTACTCTGGGTGCAAGTAAGGCTGTGCCTATCTGTGTTTATTAGTCCCCACATCTCCTTTCCTGACACTTGGATGCATGGTAGAGAAGTTGCCTGATTTGAATGCAGACGAAACAAAAGGTAAGCTAGAGAAGGGAGAGAAATAAGGACTTTGGTGAGACTGGATCTAGGCGGGAAGCGTAACTGGAAGATGAAAGGAACGGTTAGGATCAGCTGTGACAGAAAACTGGTGGTGGGAGCTGGAAGACTCAGGGAAGCTGGGCCAGGGGCTGAGCATGAGGTTTGCATCTAGCAGGCAAAGCATGTGTGGGAAAACAGTAAGAGACAAAGACTAAAGGAAGGTGAGAGAGAAAACCGGGACAAAAATGGACCGATTTAGAACTGGGTTTGTGAGCTGGAAGAGCATAGAATCTTACTTAGATATTAAATATATTTCTTAGAATTTCATTAACAGAATACAGCTCTTTCCAAGGGCTCTGTTATGCCCCAGCACTGCTTTGTCTCAACACGGAAGAAATCTGCTTAGCTCATTTCATCCGTCAGACCGATAGTTCATATACCAAATAAATAAACAGTTGTGCACATACTTGGTTGTCATAAATTTGTTCTGGGTGGAGACCCAAGTAGTTGTGTTATTGACCTGGTAAGACCCTAGCTTGTTCACATGAATTTTCTGAAGCTGTGAGTAAATTTCGTAAGATTGGTTGCTTACCGCTTGGCACATATTACCACTGCACACTTCTTTGACAGTTACTGCTTTTCAGTTTCTAAGAGAACTTCAGGAAGTGTAAATAGCCCCGAGTGTTAGGATCGCTGGTTTGTTAGATTTGGTTTTGGCTATTTTGGTTAGCTATTGTCATGAAAACCAGATTTACTTAGTGATGACTTGATTATGACAGATAGGAGTTCCTGCTGCCAGATGCACTGTTGCTCAAGACAGCATTTAGCCCAGAAGTGTAAATGTTGCCTACAGAGTGCTGAAGATACTTGTGTCCTACTCATGTTTGTTTACAGTGGTGTAAGGTGTGGCATGTGAAACATTTCTCTATGGTTAAAGATAACAAAGATTATGAATTAAGACTGATCATTTAAAAACTTACAAACATGAAGTTAAGAACATGAAGAAGGGGCGAAGGCCTTTGTTTAAGGCGTGCAGCTATGCATACCTTCCATTTAAATCAACATGTACTGTTAGGTACATGCATCTGAATGTATTCCTTCATAGTTTAATAATCCCTAGTAATGCCTCCTTTTAGCAGAGCCTTGAGACCATACATTCAGTCATTTAGAATTTGAACAGATTTTACAAATATTTCTCCATACTTTTTGTTTACCTGAGTATCTCTTCAGTTAAAAGCAGAAAAGAGAGCTGGGGCTTTTTTTCCTGCTCAGGTGCTTTTCTCCATGAAGTCCAGTCCAGCGAAGTTAAAACATGCAATGCTTTGAAGGCATTCATCAAACTTTTTTGACTTGATATTTCCACTAAAAGGTACTTCTCCATTCACTATTTCCTGACTGTAGTCTCCTTTTCCTCAAATAGCAAAGAAAGAAACACCTTTCCATGTTTTACTTTGGCTGAATCTATATAATACTTGTAACAGTTTAGAAAAGTTAATGTTCACAGTTACAGTTCACAACTGATCTGTGCAGAATAACTGTTAAATTTTGCATCTAAAATAACAATTAAMTTTTGTTTTTATTTTTCATCAGCAGGTTTGAACAGTTTTAGATACCAGCTGATTTAATTACTGGAAGTAATTGAAGATAGAATCCATATGTGAAAATCATTTAGTATCTTGCATATTATTATTTATAAAGGGCCATCTGGAATTCTCTGGGCTGGAGTACATTTTTTGTAGAAGTTAAATGGGTTACATGTATTTAATTCATCCCTCTAGCATAAGTGGAAGTTTGCTGGGTTTTTTGTTTTTTTTAAATTAATAATATTTTGAAAATAGCAACTAGATACATAGTCACATTTTGCACACGTTCACTTACCTTAAATGAAATGCTTGGACTCTGTGTATTTAAAAAATACTATTTCATTTAGATTAGGTTGTTTCCGTTTTTCTAAGAACATTAAAAAGATCTTTTGATTTAAGGTAGCAAAATAACTTGATCATGAAGAGGATTTGTCTGATAATGTCTCTTGCATAGAATTATCCTAATTAATTTCATGGACCAAAGCTTCTTTCCTGACATTTCTGTGCAGCATCAATCACTTCTTAAAACTGGCACATTATTACCAGTTTTATGAGATATTTAAAAATCATTTTCCAAGAAGTTAAAATAAAATTAAGACTGCTCCCATTGAATTCAGGAGCAGAATTCTGAAGAAAATGCAGAACAAGGTATTTTGAATCATCTCTGATTCTGCACTGTAGACCTCTACCTCCAGGATTTTTTTCCACTTTCTCTTCTAAACCGGTGCTCTTCTTCTTTGGTGAGGTCTATCACTCTGTAAAGTTTGTACAAGTTTTGTGTGAAAGGGAACTTGATTTTGGAGAAAAGTTTAAATGCCCTATCTCAAGATTGTCTCTACCCAGTATATGCCAGGCAGTTGTATTCAAGATAAGTATATTATTTCTGAGTACCAGTGTAAATTAATTCAGTGCAGAGCCTTCAGCATGAGACAGTTCTAATTGCTTTTGCAGTAGGTTGCTGTCACCAGGCTATTACAAATTTCTCAGTATGAAAAGAGTTACCAAAAGCTGATGTGAAAATGTTTGTTCATATTGTTAAATAAGAAGCACAGTCTACACTTTCAATAGCTGCTTTCAGACTGGTTTAAACTAAAACTGAGAGATTGAAGTTGTAAGCATCAGTGTAAAACATTTGACGTGTCTGTGATTCAGGCTTCCTGTTTGTTCTTCCTAAACATAGTTAGTCATGAATCCTTATCTGTGAAGCCTGTCACAGTAAGACCCTTGCCCACCACAAGAACTCCTGTTAATTTACTTAGCTAAGAAGCAATGTTACGGTGGGAAGTAAAAGGATGTCTGCCAGCCAGGTGAGTATTGTACTACTTCAGTAAGGAGGTCCATAAGTTCAGTTCACCTTAGGTTTGTATTTCAACTTGAATTCATGTTTGCAAGACTTTAAGAATGATGATATTTATTGATATTATTGTTGTTGTCACAGTAATAGCACACAAGATACTGATTTATTGCAATGGGGTGAAATATCTCTGGATATAAAGCAATTAAACTGCTTACTGATAGGATAGTTTTCAGGTGTCTGTGGAAGTGAATCCTCTACTGCCTTTCATGGAAAAATGTGATATGGACCTTTATGCTGCTGTCACAGGAAAACTTGTTGCCCAGATGCATGATGCTAACATTGGCATGGGTGCATTTGCACAGAAGGAGAATGAAATGGAGGGCAAAAGGGTTCAGTCAGTTATCTTCTGTCATTGTGTTTTTCCAGGAAAGACTAACATAGTTTTAGGGGGGTTATTTTTTAAGCTTGCTTATGTGTGTGAGAGCATTATGCAACTTGAATACTTGAATTTAAATGCTTTAGATCTGAGAAGACTGGAATAATAACGTTTGAACTTCTTCTCTCACCTTTTACTTGGTGTTTCTTCAAAAGAGCTCCTCATGTTTGCAATGCTATAAATGAGAGGAAGTGCCTTTAAAAAAAAAAAAAAAAAGCAGCTGTTTGTTTGGACTAACATTTGAATGAAAAACACCTAACCTTTGTATTCCTGGTGCAATTTCTTTTCATTTTTTAAACTGTGTTAAACGTAAAACTTTTTTTTTTTAACCAAAAAGGGGGAAATTAATCTAAGCAGGGACTGATTTAGAACAGCTAGTAGTCTGCGAGTCCTGGCATTAGTGTGCAGATCCCTGCTTGACTTGGAGTTTCTGTAAGTTCTTCTCTAACTGTTCTCCTGTCTCTGTTTATTCCATGCTAAGCAGATGGCCCAGAAATTAGCCAAAAGCAGGAAGAAGGTGCAGTACAAACTCCATCAGCTTGATGTTATGCCTGTTCTTTTGTTTTCTGGGAGGGATTTTTCCTTTCTTTTTATTTTGTGCTTTTATTTTCTGCATCCAGCAAGCTTTTGTTTAGGTTTATTTCTGAGCCGCCATACAAGTCGACATCTCTCAGAAATCAGTTGCCTGATTGGCCATTTTTTTGTTGCTTATCATTAGTCATTTCATGTTAGAAATAGGGTAAAGATTGGATTTATCAAATGGTTACAGGCAGTACCCAAAATGCATACTAAAGAAACAGCGCTGACATGACAAAGGTTTTAACTCTGTAAAATAGTAGATTAAACAATAAGTGTCTTTTTTTTATCCCGCTATAAAGAGTGTTTTGCCTGATTCACAGATGTGTCAAATTGCTGGATGCAAAAAAGAAAAAAAAAGTTTACGTATATACACACAATAATATGCTGAGTTTGACTGATTTTAGTAATAAGTTTTGTTTATGGAGTTTTTAAGTGCCTTTTAACAAATCCTAATTATTTTTAAAATTACAAGCATTTGCTTTCTGTTAACAAAGGTATGACTTCTGAAGTGGGTTAGTACTTGAACAGTATGTTGTCTGACTGTGAAGACCTTCTTACCAGAACTGCGTTACGAATTACTTAAACTGCACCCACCTGTGGTACAAGTTTTTCCGTTGGTCTGAGCAGTCACTGTTAGCCCATATAGAAACTCCTTGGGCAAGAGATACCTGTAGTCCCTTGTATGGCTTGTGTGAAAAACCTTCCTTAAAGAGAGATTCATAATGTGAGGAGAATGGGAGAATCATTTGATTTTTACGGAATCTTTATACAGTTCATGTTGCAGTGAGGTATAACTTTACTGGATCAGGAGAGCGATCAGGGAGGCTTTTATGGGATTAACAACTTTTCAAATAATATCTAATTCACTTTCATATATATGTATGTAGTTTCCATATCTTTGTGTTTATCTTTAGCTTTTGCAATCTAATACTCTATTTTGCATTGCTGTTCTGGTGACTATGTCTTAGTGTGCCCCTGTTTGTGATCTAACATCATCTTTAAGGATTTTACCTAATGTATTTGTTAACTCTGATCCCTTTATTCGCAGGCTCCAGAAGGTGAATCTCAGCCCATGACTGAAGTGGACCTCTTCATTTCTACACAAAGAATAAAAGTATTGAATGCAGACACGCAGGTATAGGCAAAGAAGCCATTGTCGGTGTTGCAATAATAGTCTATTGAAACAGACTCTCACCAACCTGCAAAAAAGTGGCCTTCAAAAAGTGCTGGTTCTTGTATTTCCCTCCAGGATTTCCTAGTAAGAAATCCATGCTCAAGAACCATATCATACATGTGGTTAGTCTGGTGTGTTACTCTAGAAAATGATAAGAGTTCATTCAGTCAGCCCACTTCTTATGAGAAGCTAAGTTGTTTACGTTATAGAATATTCTAGGTAGCCTGGTACTATAGCACAATAAGCGTAGATTGTCCACAAAGGAGTATAATGCATGTGGTTGTGATAATTTGAAGTTCATAGTTCTGTGTATGTTGGTCCCGTATGTGCCCTGCACATTCAGGTTCTGATATTGAGGTCTTTGCATTCTTTTCCACAGGAAGTATAATTTTAATTTATAAAACTTGCTCTTTGGTTTGTTTCTGGAAAGCGAAGCTCTTGTTTCTCTTGGCATCTCCTCTTGTGCATGAGACTTTTTATGGATGTTACTAACAAGGGTCTTATAATTGCCATTACTGTGTTTGTCTAACACCAGGAGAGCAATAAGAACTTTCTGAAAACAGCTGCTGATGTTGGCTTTTCTGCTACCTAGGAAACCATGATGGATCATCCCCTGCGGACCATTTCTTACATCGCAGATATAGGGAATATAGTTGTTCTCATGGCGCGTAGACGAATGCCACGGTCTAACTCCCAGGACAATGTGGAAGCATCTCACCCTTCCCAGGATGGAAAGAGGCAGTACAAAATGATTTGCCACGTCTTTGAGTCTGAGGATGTAAGGAATTACTCTGTCTCATGATTGTCTAGGGGTGGAAATATAAGCACGTTTTGATAGGCTTGAAGTCCATCACTAGAGGTTCTGTTTATTTGTTAACTGCAAAAAAATATTTTGCCTAAGCAGAGGAACTTGTCTTCTGTTTACATGTTGGGGCCTGACATTTTGTTCACAAAGCTGGTTTTTGTAGAAAAGCTTCCCACTTTTAGGTGCCTACAATACCTTCCAGTGGCAATGAGAGGCAGGCCCATAGCTTACATGTACTAGCTCAGAAATTCTGCCTGTGAGAGTGACYGTCTATCAAAGACTTTTATTTCTCTACATAACTTCTCATCCCAGTTTTTGCCACAAGGATCATTGATACATATCAGAAAGGTGTTGTTGTTTTTTTTGTTTTGTTTTTTTAATGGGAAGACTTGAGTTGGGGAGTAGTTGCTGATGTCATACAAAAAAACAGTCAAGAAAGTTGGTAATTCAGGTAATCCCGAAGTGTGCTAAATGGAGACACATCTGAGTGAATATGTATGGTGTAGGCTTATTGAATTCCCTGTTATCAAACTTGCTGTCCTGCCTTCACTAATTAAAACCCAAATATTTGTGGAAGAAAAATCAATGTGTATAACTTGCTGATTTTATTTATTTTGTTAAACTCAGTAACTGAAAGGTAAAACTAAACATACATATGTGAGAACCTAGTGGCTAGATACATAGTTACCAGTCTCATAATCTAGTTAGCCCTAAAATGAAGTGATGTCACACAAAGTTATCTAGTAATTTGGGAAGACAGCAAATCTCATTTAGCTCTCAGCCCTTCAAATAACAGGGTATTAACTGTCTCTGTGGCAACTGTCATATTAATACTAGCGAGGTGGTTCATATAGCAAGAGGTGGAAGGAGAAGATTTGCTCCCAAGTGAAAATCATGTTCAGACTAGAACTGTGATGTCAGTTAAGTAAGGCATACTGCCCAAACTACAGATGAGGAGGCAATAGTTTATTTCTGTTTCTTGTGCCTAGCATACCACTTAAGGTGAAGAAAGACTTTGTAGTTCATTTCAGTGTATATTGAACTAGTTAATAGAACTTAAGTGAAATCACCATTTTCTTTGGAATAGCCTGTATACCTTGCACTCCATGGAGTATGAGCAAGGACTTTCAGATAGAAAGGTTTCCTACAGTAAACAGTTGATTTTATGTAATGGTGACCCTATTCTGAACTTAAGTTCAGATAAATTGTGTGGTTGCAAATGCAAGTACATATATCACCCACTGCTGAGACTAAAAAGTAAGGATAAGAGTACCGATAAAAGTAATCCTCTACCAAAACTTTGACAGAGAATGTAAAAACTGGTAGTTTTTAAAGAGCACGTAATCTAGTTTTGCAAAACCCTTCAAGAAACTGGTGTGCAAGTGGAAAGATTAATGGGTTTTTTTGTTTGTTTTTTGGCCTGATATCACTTGATAAGCTGCCCGGTTTGAGGCTCTAATTCCTGTATTTCCACCCACAAGTGTTGGACATCGCCGAACTCTTACTGGCCAGTTGAAAAAGTGGAGATTAAATTGTCAGACACCAGAGGCAGTGCCTGGTTTTCCTTCGGCCTGTGATAGCTTGACCATGATCCAGCCTTCCTGGATCTTTTTCCTAGGCTATTCTTAATACCTTGGCTAACTGCAATCTGTGCTTCCATCTGGGGATCACTGGAATTACTTTCTGTTGTTTGGTGGATCAGGTCATACTTGTGTCAGATGTGATCCTCCCTGTGCCAGTAGATACTGGCTTGGAAAGTACATGTCTGTTGTTCCAAAGAAAGCATCATTCAGTAGTGTGAAAACATGCTAAGAAATTTTGGAGATTGTATCAGCTCTCCTTGAGTCATGGTGTAGTTCACAAATAGCTTGCAAAAATTGTCTCAAAAATCCAAATGACTAGGAAAAAGTATATCAGGGAGGAATTACAATGTAAACATCATAATACCTGTTAGCAGCAAAGCGATTGCAGCTCCAAAGATCCTGTACCACCAGTGGAGTAGTACAGACTCTTTATGCTATAAATCTCATATATTTGATTGTCACCTTTTCATCTTCTGGGACTGCTGGATATCTAAAAGAATTTACCCAGTAGCTTGCTCATAAACTGTAAGCTGTCCAATCAGTGTTGGCCAGAATGCATCCCTGCTTGTAGTGGTCCTTATCTAAGGAGCACAGCACCGGATTTTCAATTGCATTTGAGGCTGGATCTTCAAAAGATCTAAGCTTTCATGATGTGTGCAAATGTTGGGTGTCTAAATTGGAGCTGATTTCTTCTTGGAGAAAAGTATCTCAATGTTTGTGTATGTATGAACATACAGTCTGTATTTATCTCCTCTCTTAGCTTGCTGAGCTAATGAGCTGTAGTTCTCCTGTTTTCTTGCTGTCTTGTTCTTGACACCAAAATTAGGTTGATCTGAGCACTGGCAAAAATAATGCCGGTCCAGACATAGGTCTTTTCAATGCCAACAATCATGCTGTTCTCATCAGTAGGTTTAGTGCTAGCTTGAGCTGTTTTAAGATAACAATCGGCTTTTTATTTCAGGGTAGGGAACCCTTCCTTTGTTAGGGATCAAACTAGACTTAAAAATACAATTGGTAGCTGTACAAAAACGCACCTTAGCTGTGTTCGTGCATCCCCAGCACTCCCTCGTGCCTACGCTGCAAGCTGTGCAGCCCTCCTGGCCTCTTCCTTCCCTCCCCACAGCCAGCGCTGTGCACCAAGGTCGGTTTCATTGCACATCATGACCACCTCCTCTGTGCTGGACCATGCTTCCTGCACCTACCACTCTGGTTTTGCACCGCAGTGCTTGGCACCGCGCTGTGCCGCTTTCCTCTGGCGCCCAGCAATTGCGTTATTCTGACTTTCCGTTGATCACTACCCCATGGCAACGTGTTCCTCCAGCTGGCTGTTTCCGGCTCCAGCCCTTGCATGACGCTGAGTTTCCTTTTGTCTGCCCTTGTCCCCTACTTCTCTCCTGCAGTAGCAGATGTCAGGGGTTGAGAGTGGCTCATGGGCAGTAGCAACACAGAATAGGGAGTGAAAGCTGTGGGCACTGGGTGCGGAGAAAGCGCTGGGAAGCTGCAGGTGGAGGGGCATGCCATGTTGGATGGGCTGGGAAGGGAAAGCAGTGAGGAACCGACAGAGTCATTGGAGCTGGGGAGAGAGGCTGGGARACATGAAATGTTGGGGGGAGAGGCTGAAGGAGGTAGTAGGATGGAGAGGAAGCTGTATATGAGCATTTCCAGGCACTTCAAGGGCTGGATCCAGTTGTTTCAATGGAGCAGTAGATATTAACCTTTTCTGTTTTATCTGAGACGGAGATATGAGCTGCCAAACACAGACATGATGATTTTAAAAGAAGGGCATAAAAAGAGGAGGAAATATCCTCTTAAATGCAGCTATGTGTCTTTAAGTAGACGTTTTCATTTTCACTGCTGGCTTGTCAGAGATGGCATTTTCTCTGCTAGAGGAAGAGCCACCTGGGAGCTGCATGTGCTGGAAGAGATTTGTACCTGAGAGCTAGTGCTCTCATTCTGCCATCTCCACTCCAGTCAACACAGTGGGTATACCTTTATGTTTATATTAGCAATTCTTACCTGTGAAAGGAAGGCTTTATTCATGCCTGTCATGTATAATTGCCTGCCAGGCTGGATTCACAACACAGGTGAATGCATTGACATTTTGTGGGTCTTTTATTTTTAATGCACAAATATTTTTTAGAAAAGGTTGCAGCAACTTGACTTGTAGGAAGGAACCATTTTACAGTGTGATTGTAACACAGAAAGTGTCAGTAGGCAAGATCATAAGAATGTTTATTGTTTTTTTTTCTTTTTCTTTTCTCTTCTCTGGGAACTGTTACAGGCACAGCTGATTGCACAGTCCATAGGTCAAGCGTTTAGTGTGGCCTACCAGGAATTTCTGAGGGCAAATGGAATCAATCCAGAAGACCTTAGCCAGAAGGAGTATAGTGACTTGCTCAATACCCAGGACATGTACAATGACGACCTGATCCACTTCTCCAAATCTGAAAACTGCAAAGATGTATGTCTCATTTTTCTCCATAACAGCACTAAGTTTGTCTGTATGAGTTGCAGACCCATGCTGGCAGAAATTAGAAAACCATTAGCGCTTCCTGTAAATGACCTCAGTGAGGACAAAATATCCTTCCCAGTAGGATACCCTGTGGGCAATTCTGTTTCAAAAGCAAACAATGAACAACAAATTTATCAGCAGTGAAATGATTTGCCATCTGTTTGTGTTCTCTTTACCAAACAATTTTCAGACATACGGGACACTGCATGTCAATGAAATGAGTTTAAAACAGACTGTTAATACAGTAAAAAATATAAAATGTGTGGAGGCACTAGTGTTTACTAGTGTGGTTGATTCCAGATTTAAGAATTGTATTTGCTGAAAGGATTTGCTGCTTGTTGTTATTAATAAAGATGAACCAGTGCACCATTGCAACACCCAGGTAATGGTTTTCCGATCTGCACTCAGAAGCTCATGCAATCTTTTCCTGATTAGCTCCCTCCATGAAAGCCCATTGCACCAGAGTTTCTTCTTCTCCAGCTCCCTCCATTCATATGCAGAAATGAGTTCTGTCTGGGATGTTCAGCATTAAACAAAATCTGTGATTTTAGTGTCAGTTATTTCCTGTTTAAATACAACTAAAATGTAGTAAAATGTATACCTTATATTGTTTTGCCTTTGAATTAGGAAGACAGGTTGGAAAGTAGAAAGGGATGTGTGTCTTTTTGATTCATAAAAGATACAAATGCTTTTGGTGGGGAGGCAGTTAATTCCACAGTTGAGAAGAAACCTTTGTTTGAAATACTTTTTTTTGTAATGCAGGTTTACATTGAAAAACAAAAGGGAGAAATTCTAGGTGTAGTTATTGTGGAGTCTGGCTGGGGGTCGATTTTGCCCACAGTTATCATAGCCAACATGATGCATGGAGGACCAGCAGAGAAGTCTGGGAAGCTGAACATAGGGGACCAGATCATGTCAATCAATGGGACCAGTCTGGTTGGCTTACCACTCTCAACATGCCAGAGCATTATAAAGGTAGGTGGATGTTTCTGGATGTTACACATTTTAAGTGTTACAGGCATAACAGTAAGTAGAAAGTATAGAACTATATGTTATTTATTAATTTCTATCAAATGTTTGTATAGCATGTATTACCATGAGTGTACTTGCAGAATTACAGTGCAAATTATACTCCATCTATTTTCTGGAGAAAAGAAGGGAGCTATGGCATTTAGTTGCATAGATAAGGATTCTGTGCAGAACTTTGGGCCCCAGGAGAATATTTGGTTCAAAAGGAATATATTACTAGATGTATGTCTGGAGACACTTAAAAACTTTACATGACAAATGGAGACCCAGATGCCTAGTGTTGCCCTAAGCCATTTTTGCTGTTTAATTGCCTCCTAGAATCTCTCTCAAAGGGAACTGAGTCTTTTTTCTTTTCCTTTTCTTTCTTTTCCTTTTCTTTCTTTTCCTTTTCTTTCTTTTCCTTTTCTTTCTTTTCCTTTTCTTTCTTTTCCTTTTCTTTCT